>NW_027508866.1:37215000-37225000 GCF_051911475.1 Siphateles boraxobius
GTAGTTTTAAAAGCTTGAAGTTTGAAGGTTTTCATTTGGAAAGTTTTAGTTTAGTAAGACAGACTTTGTTTAGGCTAGTAAGAAAATGTAATTTTGCCAAAAGAAGAACTTTTATTTTAAGTAAATGTTATTTTTAAATCAGCTTCAGTGTGATATCTAACCATATTATCATGTTTAACACTGATAATTTGAATAATTGTAATGCGATGATCAGATATCTAAATCAGAGAATATCATATGTTTGGGCAGTTGGATTATTTATTTTTAACAGCGGATTCGGGGCACTCAAAGTGCACCAGATTAGTCAATTTATCTTTAAAATGTACAAAATCTTCTTTCAGGGGGGTATGGTAAATACTGTGGTAACACATTAGACTATATGATGGTCTATGAAAAATACACATTTTATTATCTTATTAAAATACATGATCAGGATTTTACCACCTTTGCCTAGTTTTAAGCCAGGAAAAACCCTGCATGTGCAATATAAAGTACTGGACAACTTTCTTTCTTTTTTTCTGCTTTATTGCTTTAAAATAAATAGCATATTAAGCCAATTAAGCAAAAATCTGTCAACAAAAGTCTGAAGAAAAATAAAACTGGTATTACACTTGACATTCTGTCCCCCTCACTTTTGAAATGATGGCTACGCCCCTGTGTGTGTGTGAACCAATATTGAACTGACTGGAGCAAAATAAGTTTGTCGTCTGTAGAGCTGCTTACAGTTGCACTGAACTTATTTTATAATTGATTAACTTTACATGGTTATGAAACTGAACTGAATAATGGCACTTCTTTACAGCAGAACCTAAATTTGTCTCATATTTGAAGAATTTTGCATCATTTATTTAAAAAGAAATTCAAGTCAAAATTGATTTCTATAGCACATTTAAAAGCAACAGAGTTGCACCAAAGCGCTGTACAATAAAACATTTAGCATATAAAAAGAAACCATAAAAAGAAACCATGCAGCATTCAAAATAGAAATATAAACACATTATATAATATAAAAATATATAAATATATAATATAAAAACATTCAAATTAAATTAAAAACTGCAATCTGTATTGTATAAAGCGCTATTGAAATAAATCAACTTGACTAGTAGGACTTTAAATTAAAACGTCTATATGAGCTATGTGTCCTTACAAACTCTGCACTAAAAATCACCAATCTGAACTGAAAGATAACAAAAAGATAACCTTTTCAAAAAGGTTTCCGGGTTTGTCATTGGTCAGTCAGTCAGTTAGCCCCGCCCCAAACTCACATGATTGGCTGAGCCACAAATCGGAATGTTGGGCCGTTCAAACAAACGCATCAAAGCTCTAAAAGTGTTACAGTGTTTCACTCTTCAGGAATTGAACTACCAATGCCTGACTCTGAACTTTGACTGACACTCTGAACACCTAAAACATCAGGTTAGCAGAAGAACACTGTCGAGCGGTTGTGTTGACCCAAATATTAACATGAAAACACACTTACAGATAATCAAAGGGGAATCAACATGACGTTGGTGTTTTGCAGCGCATCATCTTCAGCATCTCGCTGAGCTGTTTTCTGCAGCAGTGGCCTGAACAAATCAAACGGAATCACTCCAGATGAAACAGTACAGGGTTTTACAATCACGTATGAAACAGTCTATATATGTATATACACTCACCTAAAGGATTATTAGGAACACCATACTAATACTGTGTTTGACCCCCTTTCGCCTTCAGAACTGCCTTAATTCTACGTGGCATTGATTCAACAAGGTGCTGAAAGCATTCTTTAGAAATGTTGGCCCATATTGATAGGATAGCATCTTGCAGTTGATGGAGATTTGTGGGATGCACATCCAGGGCACAAAGCTCCCGTTCCACCACGTCCCAAAGATGCTCTATTGGGTTGAGATCTGGTGACTGTGGGGGCCATTTTAGTACAGTGAACTCATTGTCATGTTCAAGAAACCAATTTGAAATGATTCGAGCTTTGACATGGTGCAGTATCCTGCTGGAAGTAGCCGTCAGAGGATGGGTACATGGTGGCCATAAAGGGATGGACATGGTCAGAAACAATGCTCAGGTAGGTCATGGCATTTAAACGATGCACAATTGGGACTAAGGGGCCTAAAGTGTGCCAAGAAAACATCCCCCACACCATTACACCACCACCACCAGCCTGCACAGTGGTAACAAGGCATGATGGATCCATGTTCTCATTCTGTTTACGCCAAATTCTGACTCTACCATCTGAATGTCTCAACAGAAATCGAGACTCATCAGACCAGGCAACATTTTTCCAGTCTTCAACTGTTCAATTTTGGTGAGCTCTTGCAAAATGTAGCCTCTTTTTCCTATTTGTAGTGGAGATGAGTGGTACCCGGTGGGGTCTTCTGCTGTTGTAGCCCATCCACTTCAAGGTTGTGCGGGTTGTGGCTTCACAAATGCTTTGCTGCATACCTCGGTTGTAACGAGTGGTTATTTCAGTCAAAGTTGCTCTTCTATCAGCTTGAATCAGTCGGCCCATTCTCCTCTGACCTCTAGCATCAACAAGGCATTTTCGCCCACAGGACTGCCGCATACTGGATGTTTTTCCCTTTTCACACCATTCTTCGTAAACCCTAGAAATGGTTGTGCGTGAAAATCCCAGTAACTGAGCAGATTGTGAAATACTCAGACCGGCCCGTCTGGCACCAACAACCATGCCACACTCAAAATTGCTTAAATCACCTTTCTTTCCCATTCTGACATTCAGTTTGGAGTTCAGGAGATTGTCTTGACCAGGACCACACCCCTAAATGCATTGCAGCAACTGCCATGTGATTGGTTGATTAGATAATTGCATTAATGAGAAATTAAACAGGTGTTCCTAATAATCCTTTAGGTGAGTGTATATAAAGATTATTAAAAATAATTTTAAGTTTAGGAAGTGTGTCAGATCATTCAGTTCAGTAAAGGATTCATCAGATTGATTAAAATTCTTTTTAAGTCCCCCTGTAGTCAATAATTGTATCCCTTAAAACTCATCTTTGATCACCAAAATTACATATTTAAAAGTGTTTCATGTCTTAAAATATCTAGAATATAACTCGACACCCTCGCCTCATTTAGTATGCGCGGTTCTATGAATATGCAAATGAGCCCCGCCTCCACTCACTCACTCACTCACTCACTCAGAGATCCACTCGTTGACGATCACATGTTGATCTGATTCTGATTGGTTACAAGGTAGTTTGTGACGTCAGAAACACCAGCGATTTCAAACCGTGTTTTTGAGACTGTCTTTGGTTCACTGCAGTTTTAAGGAGAAAATACTCAGCAATGCTGTCGACTTATGAATTTACACATGGTTTGTCTTAAAGCGTATTAAAAACACCACATAGACACATAAACAACATTAAAAGCTGGATTTTCACCAGAGGGTGAAACTTTCACTTTAAGCTATTAATCAAAAGAATTGACTCATAAGAGTAATTTGTTCGTGAATCGGGCTATACTGGTTTGATTCACTATAAAATAACTGGCTGATAAGAATTATTTGTTGGTGAATTGATCTACACTGGTGGTTTTGCATTTTCATGTTAAAATCCAACCTGTAAAAACATCTGAATAAAAAGGAATTTGTCGGGTTTTTTTGGTCTGTTTACTGCAAATGTGTCACAGACTAAATCACATTCACAACTCAACTAGATTTTGTGTGAAATAGAAAACAAAATAAAAAGTCTCTAATTTGTGCACAGTTCGACCATGAAGCAAATAAACCCATTTTCTGTTTGTATCTTCTGTGCACTCATTTTTCTCTGTCTCTGTATAAGCTTTTGAATGATTTTCTATGACTGCAGAAGAAAGAGCTTCTCTAAGCCTTGCGAAATGAAAAACTACTTGAGTGATTGAACGCCAGTGGAAGAGGGGGAGGTTGATTATATTTTGAAAAAAAGTTTATTTCAGTCATGCATCATTAAATGCAACCGCTAACAGCACCGGGATTTTTATCCACAACTCAGATGGAAACAATTGAAGTCGTGTATGATGGTGGACTCCATCAATAAACAGACTCGAAACCCTGCTGTTCTCACTCCATAATTATTATGGAAACAGAGAAACTGTACAAAAGATTCCTGTCTATCTACAGTGACCTAGTTTCAATATAGTTTAAAGTAAACCCCTCACAACAAAAATTATTCAGACACCAGATATAATTGTTGATTTTTTTCACTAGTGTGTGCAGGACACTATAGTTCACTTATGTAAGTGAGGAGAGCAAAATAAAGTAAACTGTGACATATTATACCCAAAAATTCTTTATATAGTAACTAAAATTTTAAAAAATTTGGGACCAAAAATTAAATTATTCCAACACTTTGAGCTGATCATGTTTTGCTGAAGTGTTTTTTCTTTAATTGCTAATGCACCTTTTTACACCACAGACTGAACAACATGAAGCATTGCTTGGTAATCGGTTGAGCTAAACTGGTATTATCTAATTGTGTAGTTAAATTTAACAGCTGACAGATATTCAACATAATTCATGTGTGAGAGTCTAACAGAAGGACGGACAAAACCAGTGAAATATCAGCTGATCTAATAACTCTGAGTTAGTCATATTTTATTAACATTCTCTAAACTATAGCGAATAAACTGTGCTAAAGTGAGAAATGTTGAAGGTGTGTGAATAAGTTTTGGTTTGACTGTAGAAACTATACAAGTATTTCACTGTATATTTGTAAGTTATCATTTCTTTTGCTGATGTGGAGGACACTGCCCCACACCTCGAGGTGAAGCCGGCAGAAGTCATTGTGTAGCTACAATGCAAATATTGTTCATCTCGGTTTCATTTACATTGTTGCCGCACTTAAGAGCCGACATTCGATCTCCTGCGAAGCAGAAGGGCTTCGACCTCGGTTTACTGCACTTGCAGGATTACAGGGCGCTTTAAGAGCCCGGGGCCCCGGGGTGATTTAGATAGAGTTCCTTTACCCAGAGGTGGTAAATCCAAAACCGCATTTATTACAGTGAAAAACACTTTTCTTTCGACATCTGCTCACTTAACGTTAATTATAGCACCCCTCCTCTGCACTGCCATTATGAGGCTTAAGATTCACAATTCCTGCAGACGTGAACAATAGAGGCGGAGAACTATAAAAACTGATAGTGTTTCAATACTGTCATGTGGAAAAAAAACTCTATAAGATTTACAAAACATGATGGTTTTAAACGGGTCATGACTATTTTAATGTGTTCCTGTTTAATGTTAATAAAGCTTTTTGCACAAAAAATATTTTGAAATTCTGAAATAATTTGTTTTCAAATCAAGGAATAGTTCACTTAAACATGATAATTCTGTTATCATTTACTCACCCTCATGTTGTTTCAAAATTTCTTTCTTCTGCTGAACACAAAAGAAGATATTTTAAAGAATGTCGGTAACCAGACAGTTGATGAACCCCATGGACTTCTATAGTAGGAATATTTAGTGGTGCGCAAGTTGTAACATAGTGCTCATATAAGTCAAAACTAGGATGAGTTGTAACTTACGCACAGCTGATGCAACCGGCCCCAGATCACTGAACACTCACATTTTAGAACACCCTAGCAACCAACAAGAATACCCGAGCAACCACTCAAAAACCTTAGCAACCACCCATAATGCCCTAGCAACCACCTAGCAACTGTTTAGCAACGCTATGATGCTTTTGCACAGAGTAGAACCACTCACATTTTTCTCAGACTGAACTGAACATTCACTTGGAACACCCTAGCAACCAAACAGAACACCCTAGCAACCACCTTAGCAACCACTCATATTGCCTTTACAACCACCTAGCAACTGTTTACCAAAGCCCTTAAGCTTTTGCACAGACACCACTCACATTTTCCTCAGACCGAACTGAACACTCATTCAGAACACCTTAGCAACCAACCAGAACACCCTAGCAACCACCCATAATGCCCTAGCAACCACCTAGCAACTGTTTGGCAGCGCCCTGATGCTTGTGCACAGAGTAGCACCACTCACATTTTCCTCAGACTTGTAACTGGATTTGGTTAAACTTTATTTTAAGGTGTCATTGTTACAGTGTAGCCTATTTCTATATTTAGTGGTGCGTAAGTTGTAACATAGTGCTCATTTACGTCAAAACTAGGCTGTGTTGTAACTTACCCACAGCTGATGCAACAGGCCCCAGATCACTGAACACTCACATTTTAGAACACCCTAGCAACCAACCAGAATACCCGAGCAACCACTCAAAAACCTTAGCAACCACCCATAATGCCCTAGCAACCACCTAGCAACTGTTTAGCAACGCTCTGATGCTTTTACACAGAGTAGAACCACTCACATTTTCCTCAGACTGAACTGAACTTTCACTCAAAACACCCTAGCAACCAACCAGAACACCCTAGCAACCACCTTAGCAACCACTCATATTGCTTTTGTAACCGCCTAGCAACTGTTTAGCAACGTTTTTGCACAGACTGGCACCAGTCACATTTACCTGACTGAATGGAAACACTCTTTCAGAACACCTTAGCAACCAACCAGAACACCCTAGCAACCACCCATAATGCCCTAGCAACTGTTTAGCAACACCCTGATGCTTGTGCACAGAGTAGCATCACTCACATTTTCCTCAGACTTGTAACTGGATTTGGTTAAACTTTATTTTAAGGTGTCATTGTTACACTGTATTTCTATATTTAAGTACTGAGTAATATTAATTAATAATATGTACTTACTAAAGGGTTAGGATTTGGTTAAGGGTTAGTTGCATGTTATTAGGCATAATTTACTGTTATTGCTATGGTAAGTATATGTAACAAGGACTGTAAAATAAAGTGTTCCGCTAGATTTTTACCAGTTTTACCACCTTAGCAACCAACCCATAATGACCTAGCAACCACCTAGCAACTGTTTAGCAACTGTTTAGATGCTTTTTGCACACTCACATTTCCCTCAGACTTTTAACTGGATTTTTTTACAAAAATGAGTAGAGATATTTAAGATATTTATACTTGTCTAGTTAAATATCACTGTTCTAATCTCTCATATTCATCACAGTGCAGCACAAACAAGATGATGTTGCTTTGATGTAAAGTCAGCCATTGTGAGTTTGAACTCCTGTCTTTGGAATTTCCAGATGGAATCGCTGTAATTGACATGGAGTGAAAGCTGGTTTTGTGTCCCCGGGGAAGCGAGTGCGAGGGCTTTAGGTTAAAGTCTGGTTTTAAACAGGACTTATGAAGTGGAGGAGGAGGTTTCATTCAACCGAACCCTCAGGTGAAGCTCTCGGAGCAACCGAAGGGAAACACAGTCAAACCAAAACTTATTCAGACACCTTCAACATTTCTCATTATCACTGTTTATTCGCTATAGTTAAGAAAATGGTAATAAAATATGAGCAGAACTCAGAGTTATTAAATCAGTTGATATTTCCGTCCTTCTGTTAGACTGTCTCACACATGAATTATGTTGAATATCTGTCAGCTGTTAAATTTAACTACACAATTAGATAATACCAGTTTAGCTCAACCGATTACCAAGCAATGCTTCATGTTGTTCAGTCTGTGCTGTAAAAAGGTGCATTAGCAATTAAAGAAAAAACCCTTCAGCAAAACATGATCAGCTCAAAGTGTCCCAATAATATTTGCTCCCAAATTTTTACTGGTAGTCGCTGCATGAAGAATTTTTGAGTATAATATGTCTCACTTTTCGGTAACACTTTACAATAAGGTTCTTTAGTTAACATTAGCTCATGTATTAACTAACCATGAGCAATAGCTACATTTGTTCATCTTTGTTAACGTTAGTTAATAAAAACACAGCTGGTTTGTTCTTGTTAGTTCACAGTGCATTAACTAATGTTAACAAGATTTTAATAAAGTATTAGTAAATGTTGGAATTAACATCAACAAAGATTAATAAATGCTGTATAAGTGCAGTTCATTATTAGTTCATGCTAACCGATGTAGTGAACTAATGTTAACTAAGCTAACTTTATTGTAAAGTACTTTATTTTTTATTATTCTCCTCACTTACATAAATGAACTATAGTGTCTTGCACACACTAGTAAAAAAAACCCAAAAATGATGTCCATTGTCTGAATAATTTTTGGTTTGACTGTATATCAGCAGTGCGAATCATTATAAGACCAGTAGCTGCAGTTCAACCGTCGAACACTATAATTATAACACTTCGAGATGGTCGTTTCAATGGGAGTTTTCTGATGATTCATTATAGTTAGAGAAGGAAACCGGCCTGAACCTGTGCGTCCGGCTCCTTCTGTCAACAGATTCGCTGTGACTTGCCCTGTAAGTCATTTCATGTAATTTTGTGGTAATCCTAGAAGGCTGAACGAAGCATTTTTCTCTTGTGGTTAAAGGTGTAATGGTCCCATCAGCCTGAAAGCACTCAATTTTCATTCCATCTCTGAACACCTGGAGTGAGTCTTTTGCGAAGGGCATCACTTGTGCGAACAATAGGGGAGCGTGTCAACAAGCTTTCACAGACACGAAATATTTATATCTGTTTCAGAGCAACAAAGACATACTGGTGTTTTTCTGAATGTTCTCGAGCTGAAATCACGTGTTCCTGGTGGAAAGCTGCTCAGAAAGACTACATTTTCAGCAGTATCTTCTACTAGAGATTTCAAGCAACAACCACTAAACTCTGGTCAGACCTTCTGACTGTCCTGACTCGGTGTGCTGTATATTTTCTAACTGATCGGACTTACGATGTTCGTTAAACGAACGATTAACACTAGTCCCATAGAGTTTCATTGAGGGGGTGAATACTTTTGCACAATAAGACTTGTGTGGTATTTAAGCTGTCTATCACTAGCAAAGCTTGACGACTATCCTAGGACAACATGCTTAAACATGCTAGCAATGTGCTAATTCAAGTTAGCAACATGCTAAAAATGCTAGCAACATTTCAAATGATCATTTGTTCATGCCTGCAGTAATGTGATATTTAGTTCTTATTGTTTTTTTGCAATCAAGGAGCTCTTAAAATCAACATGAATTCACAACCCATCTTACTTTCTGACCGATATAGATCCAAGACACCAGATGGGTTGAAGCACCACCGTGGTGCATTTTTCTGTCACACAGAGAGCAAAGGATGATGGGAAAACTATTGAGCGGCATTAGCTGCGAGCTCCTGACTGCATATGAGAGTATTATGATGTTTACTGTAATACCATATTCCATATCAGCACGTGCACAGACAAACAGAGGGCTTGTGGAGCACTTCAAAGTGTGTGTGAGGAGACCGCGAGCATTCAGTGTCACTCAAGATACTGTACAACCCCTCTGTAAACAACCGCAGGAAAGACACGGATCTGGGAGCATTAAAATTGAATTGTTTCCGAGGGAAAGTGTGTGAGGATGACAGGAGCGGATATACCGAATGAAAACACGTTTGATCAAAGAAAACATAAACTCTGTTCTAAACACTAGATGAGTTGCCTATTATGTAATCATAACTATATATATACTTCAGCAACCACTCAGAATACTTAAAGTCCCCCTGTGGTTAAAATCCAGTTTTTAATGTTGTTTATATGTCTATGTGGTGTTTTTAATATGCTTTAAGACAAAGCATGTGTAAATTCATAAGTCGACAGCATTGCTGAGTATTTTCTCCTTAAAACTGCAGTGAACCAAAGACAGTCTCAAAAACACGCATTGAAATCGCTGGTGTTTCTGACGTCACAAACTACCTTGTAACCAATCAGATCAACGTGTGATCGTCAACGAGTGGATCTCTGAGTGAGTGAGTGAGTGAGTGGAGGCGGTGCTCATTTGCATATTCATAGAACCGCGAATACTAAATGAGGCGAGGGTGTCGAGTTACATTCAAGATATTTTGAGGCATGAAGAAAAAAATATTTAAATATTTTCATTTTGGTGATCAAAGATGAGTTTTAAGAGATACAATTATTGACTACAGGGGAACTTTAATATGAAATAAGATTAATAAACGCTGCTGGGGTGTTGTTCATTCTCAGTTCATGT
>NW_027508866.1:37230000-37252500 GCF_051911475.1 Siphateles boraxobius
TGTGGTTTAATTCAATGTTATATTGTTTGAATTGCAAAGGAAACTTCAACTAGATATTACTCAACCTTTTTACTAGCCAAGTTATAATTACTTATTTTCTTTGTTACTTTCACTTAACTTAGTTAAGTAGAGTTTACTTAATTCCATATGTGAAATTGACTTCCGTGCAAAAACTTGCCAAAGAAAAATTAATTTGATTTTACTTTTTGTTTTTTTCAGTGTAGGATTAGGATTTGGTTGAGGGTTAATTGCATGTAATTATGCATAATTTACTGTTATTACGGTAAGTGCATGTAACATATGCAACAAGGACACCATAAAATAAAGTGTTACCATTTCTTTCAGTATTTTGCAGTGACTCGAGGTTCCTTCAATTCACAAGGTCTCACTGATGAAGTCACATGACCTCAGATCCTGATGTTTGGTGTGTGTGAAGTTTAAATGCATGAACAGCTGGACTGCCCCCTGGAGGCCTGAACGAGACAAACATCAATCCATCACAAGCATGAGGAGAATTTATAGAGAAACCTGATGCATATTCACAATAGATAAGTTTTTATGCTGCGCAATAAAGCGTCCAATCATATGATACTAAACATCAGCAAGATCTAAAATGTCCAGATGCATGAATAATGTATGGCAGACAGACAGCTGGTGCCCTTCACAGATGAAGTTTATAGAGATTCTGTTTCTCCAGCACCGAATCGATAGACACGCTGTTTTTATTTCACAGCAAACAAAAATACGGCTGTCAAACTCATCATGCATTGCTGATGTATCTTTTATCACTCCTTCTATGGATATAAACCAAGGGCAAACGCGTTATAAGATGCTCAGACCAGAAGATCAGCAGAAAGCATGCCGGCTGAACCCGGCCGGCCTTCATCTATAATTCACCATTTAATTTAATCAGAAAGGCCGATCTCTGCGGAGGAAATAATGCCTCGTATCTCACTCCATAAGTGTGCTAATAAAGAGCATGCTGGGATACGACTCGAGAGCGCCGGTCTCAGACATCAACAGGTTCAGACGCCGAGACACACCAATCACAGACGTTTGAACTGGTGCTTCATACTACACATTATTGAAGCTTGTTTCCACCACAGAATATAAATAAATAAATAAATTTGCAACATTTTATCTCGCAATTCTGAGTTTATACCTTTCAATTCTGAGAATTATGAGGAAAAAAGTCAGAATTTTGAGAAAAAAGTTACATTTTAAGTTGCAAAAGTGGCACAAATAAGCTTCATTCTAAAAACACTGGGTTAAAAAACAACCCAAATTGGGTTGAAATATGACACTGATATGGGTTACACTAAAACTACCCAAACACTGGTTTGTTACGTCTGACCCAGGAGCTGTGTAACACATAAACTACCCAAACACTGGGTTACACAAAAACTACCCAAACACTGGGTAACACAAAAACTACCCAAACACTGGGTTACACAAAAACTACCCAAACACTGGGTAACACAAAAACTACCCAAACACTTGGCTGTTATGTCTGAACCAGGATGTGGGTAACACATAAACTACCCAAACACTGGGTTGTTATGTCTAAACCAGGATGTGGGTAACACATAAACTACCCAAACACAGGGTTGTTATGTCTAAACCAGGAGCTGGGTAACACATAAACTACCCAAACACTGGGTTGCTACATCTGACCCAGGATCTGGGTAATATCAAAACTACCCAAACACTGGATTGTTACGTCGGACCCAGGATCTGGGTAACACAAAAACTACCCAAACACTAGGTTGTTACGTTTGACCCAGGATCTGTGTTACACAAAAACTACCCAAACACTAGGTTGTTACGTTTGACCCAGGATCTGGGTAACACAAAAAATACCCCAACATTGGGTTGTTACGTCTGACCCAGGATCTGGGTTACACAAAAACTACCCAAACTCTGGATTGTTACGTCTGACCTAGGAGCTAGGTTACACAAAATTTACCCAAACATTGGGTTATGTCTGATCCAGGATCTGAGTTACACATACACTACGCAAACACTCACAAAATAAAAATGTACCCAAAAGGCTAGAGGTAGAAAACATAACCCAAGATTTTTGTTCCATATTCAGCCGTATTTGCACACAAATATGCCGTTGAGTATTTATAGAGACATTAAACTCTTAATTTAATGCTTCAGAAACATTATACAGTATAAGAGTCTCGGGCAGCTCGCGTGAGGCTCAGACAGCCCATAATCAGTGTTACTGTACACAAACACAGAGAGTTCACGGCTGCTCATTAGACTTCAGAGATAATGTATGAAGCACACCTTTCCCAGGATCATGTCCCTCGTTCTCGGGGAAGAGTGGCATAATATCCCTCCATTAAAGTGCAAGGACAGCATTTCATTACATCACGTCGAGTTAGAAGAGCAGGGAGAGAAACCAGCCTCTATAATCAGCAGCTTTTACTGACGGAGATTATCATCATTAACACACAAATACACGCAGTATGCAGAGATGAGCATAATCAACAATGAGCTGTTATCATGCATTACATCACTTCACAACAGTCATATAGACCAATTTCGAGCCGACGTCACAGTGACGTCACAGCACTAGCTTCAGATCGTCCATCATCGAGTGAGCGTGTAACGGCTATGGGTCAGCCAATCTGGTTCCGTCCGTTAAAATTAACTTTTGCAAAGAACAATCGCGGTCCTGGAGAGTGAGTGACCTTGCACATTAAGATAAAATCGGATTTTCTCCAGTCATTGTTAAAAAACAACCTAACAAAACTTGCATACTAACGTTAGGGAAGCGGCCAGAGGGATCGTTCTGCCTCCACCTAAGCTCCGCCCACAAAAAACGTCACCATTAGTGATGGGCGGATCGATCCTGAAGTATCGATACTTCGATACTGACGTGGTATCGAAAAGGATCGATCCTCACACAAAAATATCGATCCAAATGTGTGTGTTTTTTTACCAGTATTTTTTTATTAATTTAGCATGCAATTCAGTGCGTAAAATAAGCTTTTGAGTGGAAAAATAAGCGAATGTTAGCGGGTAATTGTGTAGGATAGAACCTTTTCTCCTAGTCATCTGTTTACAAGACGAAACCAATCAATCACAGAGAGCGTTCGATGCTGGTGCTTCGCTGAGCTCACAGGGAAAGTTTGGGAAACGAAGCCTTGCTTAGATGACAGAGAAACAATCGGGAGTTATTTCGCAATAAACAAACCAAAACTGTACATAAAGGTTTAAAATGTTGACGTCAGTAAGATCTTTTTAATGAAATTAATATTTTTATTCAACAAGGATCGATACATTAAAATGAGTCAGTCAAGGGGTTTACACTGTAAAAAAAATCTTCTTCATATAAATGCTGTTCTTTCAACGTTGTTCATCAAATAATTCTGCATAAAATGTATCATGGTTTCCAACAAAATATGAAACTGTTTTCAACATTGATAATAATAAGAAATGTTTCCTGAGCAGCAAATCAGCATATTAAAATGAATTATCATCATGACTGGAGTAATGATGTCGAAAATTTAGCTTTGATCACATGAATAAATTACAGTTTACTATGGCATAGAAAACAGATAGCCTATGTTAAATTGTTAAATTGTAATATTACAGTTTTTACTAAGAGAAATAAAAATCTTACAGACCCCAAACTTTTGAACAGTAGGCTAGTACTATAATTTGGGTAGTTTTGTAAAAGTCACTGACTAATTTAAGGGGAGTTGAGAGCACAGATCACAAAATATTTAGGCCTAGTAGTCATGAAAACATGTTCAGATTTAGCATATTAATGATGCATTCACCTCATAAATCATGACACACTGCTGTAAGTGCATACAAGTTAAAATGCATGCTTTTAAAATGAAAAAGTATCGGTATCGGTATCGATATCGGCGATACTGGCCCTGTATTTACTTGGTATCGGATCGATACAGAAATTTCCCATCACTAGTCACCATGTTTACTAACTGAAAAGGAGTCTATACAAAACATAAGACTTTGCAATAATATTGCAATTCTCAAAAATGTTATGTTGCATGCATATTCAGGTGCATGCATATTTCAGCTCTGAAATTTTATGCATGAATCATATGGATGACTATGATATAATTTATGTTGGAGGAAAAGAGCATCTTATATAATCTGCTTGTGTGGCAGAAAATCATACAGGTGTCGACAAAAGGCGGAATATTTTGTCATAGACCCTTGTTGCAGACTTAGGGCTCTATCTTGCACCCAGCACAATTGACTTTGCATGTATCATTCCTATTTTGCCCCCGACGCACAGCAGACTTTTCCCTCCACAGACGCACGTCGGTAAATGAGGGAATGAACTTGCGCTCCCGGGGCGGTTCAGGAAAAGAGGAGGTGTTCCGGCACAAACGTTCCTGCTGCTGTTTTACAGTTTCAGAAAACAGTTCCGCCACAGACCAGGAAAAACCCAGTCTAAAGTCAGTGGCGCGTTATTCAGATGCTATTTAAGGGCGCATGCTAGGCTATAATGTAGCATGTGCACAACATGCAAACACTTTGCTTCTCTCATTTAAAGACGCAGCAGTCGGTGTTGTCATATCCACGTATTATAAGCCATTTTTAAAAAAAACGCTTAGAAATATGGGCAATGGCAACAAACGCTTTTTGGTTTATTTCTAGAAAACAAACGCGTGTTTAGGATTTCATCGTTATATGACTAGAATTCAACAAATAAAAAAATATCATGTTGCTTTATACAAATTATCATATGCATCTATTTTCTTGTTCTTTGGTCTGTTTTTTTATATTAATTTTGTATTAATTTTGACAAATGCATTTCCATTTGTTTATTGATTAAGATAACAATTTGTATGTGTTGAATAGCCAATTTAATTAAGCAAAAGTATATACTTTTATAAAACATTATTTTGTTAATTAATGCAGTCAGGTTCGCGTTGCTTAATACGTTTCTTTATTTCTGTAATCTAAATTATTTGATGCTGATCAGTAAACTCGAGCCTTGAGTTCGCTTGCTTTTCTCACGAGATCTGGCAACACTGGCAGCAGTTCCCATTTCTGCAAACCATACATAATTACAAGGAAAAATATTACCACACGAGGGAAATCATTGTGGTGTCCATGAAGATGTGAAAAAATATAGGCATAAATCTAGCTTACACATTAACCCAAATTATTATACAATTTTGAGTTTAAATCTCTCTGAGCACTGCAGGGTTATTATAGTTAACTGAAACTAAAACCAAAACTAAAACCATAAAGAAAAAAAATGTTGCTTGAAACATAATAAATTTTAACTGAAATAAAAAATAAATAACTTATTTTATTTTAGTTATTTGCCAAGGTAACATTTCTCATTTTCCTTAATTTTACCTTGATGTACTAAAATAACTCAAATTAAAACTAAAATAAAAAATAATATTAAAATTAAAGACACTTTTTTTAAAAGTATAAAAATTATAAAACAAAACAAAATGCTTAAACTTTAAGTTAAATTAAAAGGAAAAAAGAAGACAAAAATAAAAATTAGTTCAAAATATTAATAACATCTCAATGATACTAAAATAACACTTATTCTGAATTTACATCTCACAGTTCTGTTTTCTTCTTTCTGCCATGGAGTTAAAAAACCCCAGCAAACTGTGACTTTTTTTCTCCCAAATTGTAAGTTTATCTCAATATCTTTTCAGAATTGCGTGAATATCTTACGAATATCTCGAAATTCACAATAAAATATTAATAATAAAATAAAAGAAACATTTTTGTCTCCGCAACTAAATAAAAAAGGTAATTGCAACTTTTTATCCTTGAGTTTTTTCCTTAGAATTGTGAGTTACGGAAGACGCATACAGGTGTTGTTGACACGGAAACTTAAAGTTGCATTAATGTTTGTTGTTTTTCCAATTTTACACACAAACTTCTAAGAAAAAATGTGTTTAAAAGAGGCCAGATAATGATGTTTTAGGTTTCTGCTCTGACATTTCTGATTAGTTCAAGTTCCATTTTGGGGGCTTTGCAGCGGCAGAATGTGGAGCGCTTCAAAAGTTCAACAAAACACACAGGATTCAGAGGGAGAGAGAGAGACTTTGTCAGAAACGATGAGTGGGATCTTTGATCTTCGTCTCGGAGGCCCGGAGGGCGACTATCGATTGTGCAGTGGAAACGAGTGGCGTCAGCGCCGAGCGGATCAGAACGACCCGACACACACGGGAATACAGCTGAGAAACACACGCAACCAGAACGCCAAACTCTGAGAACGACTTCGGGCTGAAATTAAGAGCTTCACTTGTCAAATCAAACCCAACTCGTTACCCGTGCACGGTAATAATAGAAAAGCTGTTTCCCAGAATGCAATGCACTTGACCTGAACCACCCTTTCTAATGACGCATACTGTAAAAAATGATTTGTTACATTTACAGTAAAAACACTGGCAGCTGTGAAACTCGCCAGAAATGTACTGTAAAAAAAATACAGTAGCAACATTTTATGTTTTACAGACTTAACTTAGTGACAGTTGTTAAGACCCTGAGAAAAATGTGTGTTTATATTAACTGTACTTGGGCCTGTACCATGAAGCGGTTAGGTGGATAGCCAGGTGTGTTTCAGTTTAGTTTACGCCAACCCTGGGTTTTAGGGACCATAGTAACTTACGCTACACGACTAACCTGGCCAGGGTCAGGTGATGTTCCAGGTTAGAGGTCGCAAACCGAACTTGGACCAATCAGCTGTGAGCAAAGTGTCACATGTCTGATGCGATAAAGTCACTCCATCTGTTTCTACTCCAAATTAAAGGTCACTACATAGCAAATGATTTTTAAAGAAAATCGTCTGGCTTTTAGTGATGCTTATTTAGAATAATACATTTGTATGAATTAGATATTATTCATGTAATTATTATACCCTTAATCAATCACACATGTACAATTTTAGTTCATCAATAATTTTTACGCACAGTTTAAATGAATAAATATATGAAGGTGATATAAATACGCTTTAGCATCAATAGATGAAGCTATAAAATGACTACGTGTGAGTTAAATGTTTAATTCTCTCTATACCTTTATCAGCTGTATAAAATAACTTCACAACTTTTACTTGCACTGATATAGCAAGACTTTTTCTTTTAGTTGTCCTCTTTCATAAACAGCTATATTCTTCTTGCTGTATAAATTTGATTACATTCGTACTATTTTAATACTTTTATTTAATGAGTGAAATGCGCTGCTTCTCTCGCGAGAAATTAATCTCAGTTTCTCTCTTTCTCAGCGTGTGATTGGCTGTTCGCTACTGATGTCACTCCTAAACTCAGTGTAAAGCCTGAGTTGACAGAGAAAGTTGATGATCAGCTCCTGATATTAACAAAGCCTGGTTGGATTGGTTTGGTTTTGTCAGCTCAAAACTAATCCTGTAACCCTGAGTTTGTTAAACTACCATCATGGTACAGGCCCCTTGTGTGTATACTGTCTCTCTCTCTGTGTGAAGACAGTTTGCGTTACTGCGTAACCTGTGGAAGACTCTGATTGGTCCTGATAAGCACATGACCCGGATATAAGGACCGCCCCTAACACTCAATGGTGGCCCTTGAGCCTTGTTGACTTTGTGCTTCACGTTCGTTCTAATTGATTGTGTTTCTCTTCACCTTTATTCGTCATCATTTAATTGAGTAAGAGCGTCGTGCCAGAGAGATTGTGTTTAGTGAAACTGTGAGTGTTGATTGTAATCTTACTTCTGATATTCTCTTTTATAAGACTATTACCTGATTGACTACGCCTTGGATTCCGACTCTGATTTGTCGCCACGAGACTTTGTAAATAAGTGTGTAAATATTCTTGTAAATACATTTTTCCAGATTAAGGGATGTAGGGGGTTTGACGCCGATGTATTTGTACCTCTTTTTCACTTTGTTTATGGTTAAGAGAGTTAGCTAAGTTAAACTGTAAAACTAAGTAAACTAAGTTAAACTAAGTTAAACTTTTCTTAACTTTCGTTTGAAAGCTCCTGTTATTTGTCATCTCTCTGGTAGTGTGACTCTCTTCATTTGTCCTATTGCGGCTGACCCCTAAACGGTCGTAACACAGTAATAAAAACTTTTACTATCTGACTATATTAATTTACCAATCTTTTGAAGTAGGCCTACTAATATCTGTTTTGTACCATTGTAATACTCTGACAACCACCAATCACAGTGGTGATGAGAGTCACATGATCAATCTAAGTTCATCACAAGCTGCTTTTCCACAAGAAAGTTAATATTAATATACAGAAGCTGCATGATGTTATTCACACAAACACTAAACACCATTATGGTAACACATAAAATGTAAAAATGCACTAAACATTATTTTAAAACCATTCAATGTAACATAAAACCCTAACTGATAAGAAAAACTATGAAGAAACAGTTATTTCAACAAAAATACATCAAATGTGAAGTGTCACGCAGAGAATTGTGGGAATGTCAATCACTTCCAAAAACGGTACATTTAATGGTATTTTACTGTAAAATTACATTAAATGTACGGTAAGATCTATCACAGTTATTCACAATATAGGCCTATAGTACGGAAACTTTAACCAATTAACAGTTTTCCACCGTAGCATTTTTACAGTCTTTTACCGTTAAATCACGATCATTCTTACAGTATCCTTCAGTGCAGTGTGCATGAGTGATGATTGTGTGTGTGTGTGCGGCACAGGATAGAAACCACTAGCGCAACTTCTGCTTCACGCCGTCTTGAACTGTAATGTGAACATACTGTATATATGAACTAGTGAACAATACTAGGCTCTGACACACACAAACACAGACTGTGTGGAGCGTCAAGTGCTCGATTCATTATGTTCCTTATCAGTGGTGTAAAAACACCGATTCCAGCAGAGTTTCTGTCCAAAGCTCCTGAGAGCCTTGAATCCTGAAGTGTTTCTCTCTGGACGGGCTCCAGGGCCCGACTGATACGACGCCATCAGCAGAAAGACGACAAGAACTCATCTCCAATGTGGAGCAGATGGTTGGCATAATGACCAGCTTTACAATAATGACGAAACGCTGAAGGACTGAACCGTGACGGCCTGTGAAACGCTGAAACACGACAGGACAATTACAAGAGCTCTGCAACTCTACACGCATGCATTTGTGCCTCGGAAACACGGGAAGACTAATGTCTGGAGAGAGATAACCTTTACATTCACATTCATCTCAATGCTAGCTGTGCGTTCAGTTCACTTACTTAATCATTTTAAGGCAACGGGTTTCAAATCAAACTTTATTTACAGTATAAAGCACTTTAAAACAACCAAAGTGCTGTACAGAAAAAGTAAACAAAAAACATAAAATACATACTTTATGTAAAGCATATAATATGGATAAAACAAATCAAGAGACATAAAACATGGGAAAAAAATAAAATAAACAAAATGTCAACGTCAGGTGTCAAAGGCCAAGGAGAAAAGGTGGGTTTTAAGAAGTGATATAAAACAGACCGTGAAGAGGCTTGTCTAAAAGTGTGACATTTAATTGTTTTATTTTATTTTGGAAACGCAGAGCTTTTTCACTGTTTCACCAAACAGATGCTTTGAGGATTCATTAATGTTAGAAGCTCAAACGCTGCGAGAGAGTTAATAAACAGTAAACGTAGATAGTTTACTGTACAGACAGTAAATTAACTTAATGCTTAATTGAAAAAAATTCAATTCCACATTACTTAATTTTTTTTGATTAAGCATGAAGTTTATTTACTTAATAATTTTAAGGCAACGGGTTTCCTAAATTTTTTTTTTAGTCAAGTCAACTGATCACTTTTTACAGTGAGTCCATGTCCATTCTCAGATACAGCTTTATTTTGAGCCAATCGTCTGAGATTTAAATGTCATGTGACTCCAGGAAAATTACATCATGACAACACTGATAAATGTATAAAATAAAATAAGAACACCCATACAAAATACGCTAAGAAAACTGAAGTGAGCCCCACTTTCACACTTTTTAAGCCTGTAAAACTAGAAAGAGCAGCCAACTGCAACCAAACTTCTGATACAGCATATGAGCAGGTTTTCTGCTTTGCTTCTGATGTTTATTTGAGCTTGAAGAAGCAACCTGTCACCCCAGCGGCTCCACACTGACACCAGGTTTGGATTGAGACGAGAAACAGATTGTGTTTCAACACAAACAACACCATCACACCAGCAAACACACACCATTTGCTGAGAGAAACAGTAAAATCAACCAAAAACTGATGGTAATCTCAATACGAGTCCATCATTATTAGTATAGTGCTCATAGTTAGTGTTACTGATTTCAACGAACAACTAACAGTGTTTGAGCTTCTAACATTAATGATTCCTCAAAGCATCTGTTTGGTTATAAAGACAAGGCAAAGTGAAAAAGCTCTGTGTTCCCAAAGGATGGAAAATGCAGCTAGCATTTTACACTTTTATAAGCCCCCAAAATAAAAAAATAAAAAAGTAAAATAAATTAAATGAAATAAAAAGAACAACCATACAAAATATACAAAAACCTGTTACACTTTTATAAGCCCCCAAAATAATAAAATAAAATAAAAAAAGTAAAATAAATTAAATGAAATAAAAATAACCATACAAAATATACAAAAAACTGTCACACTTTTATAAGCCCCCCCCCCAAAAAAAACCCCAAAACAAAACAAAAATGAAATAAATGTGCAAAAACAATTAAATGTCACACACACACTTTTGTGAGCCTTCAAAAAAGCCTAAAATAAAAAATAACAGACATACAAAATATACAAAAAACTGTCACACTTTTAGAAGCCTCCAAAATAAAATAAATTAAAATGATAAAATAAAATAAATATGTAAAAACAATTAAATTTTACACTTTCACAAGCCTCCAAACTAAACTAAAATAAATTATGCAAAAAACAGCAACTGTTACACTTTCATACTTTTATGAGCCTTCAAAAAAAAAACACCTATAAAAAATACAGTAGAAAAAGCGAAATGTGCCACACTTTCACAAAAAAGCAGCAGATACAGGCTAATGAAGCTCAATCACATCACTCTTTATACATCAGATCAGAGCCGCTGTCTCACATATTCTCAATCTAAAACCGCCAGCATATCTGATTTATCAACTCTCAAATGACACCGAGGGAAGTGAATCAATTATGACAGAAGCAGACTGAAGTACAATCTAAAAAAGGTCAAAGAAAATATGACACTCTATAACATGTAATCTATCAGTGAAACGCACCATAAACCAAACGGTCAATCGAAACTCGCAACCGAAAAGACTTCAAGCAGGAATATCAAACTCGACAATAAAAACTTTACTCACTAACGTCACAATTTTCATTTTAACTATTCATATCAATAAACTGTAAAGGATTTTACACTGTGACAAAACACCTGAAGAATCAAATAAAGAAAATCATGATGTTAATAATATATTAATATCTTTTTGTCTTATAGTTGCATTTATCAGATTAGAGTTGTGAGATAATAGTGACATTTTCCAACATCCAAGCAATCAATGCAAGTATACTGTATGTGTCACGACTAGGTGACTGTAGTCAAGCGCACGACGAAGGAGACTTTAATTCAATACTTAAACAAGGAAACATACAACCAGAAATCACTGATGATCTGAAATTATGTAAGACAAGGGACTGATTAAAACAGAGTGCTTAATGCATGGGCGAACGAGATAATGGAGAAGACACACGTGAACAGAAAACTCGAATCCATTTGTGACCAGTGGCAAACAGGGAGAGAAGGAGAACGTCCTGGTTGCGTATTCAATTCAATTCAATTCAAATTTATTTGTATAGCGCTTTTCACAATACACATTGTCTCAAAGCAGCTTTACAGAAATTGCATTTCGGAAATGTACATAGAAAAATACAGTTAGTTAATCAAGTATTAATTTATGGCATAACATATCGCCGGCTTTGAGTCGTCTCTTCACAGGCGTCGAGTCGTCTCTTCACAGGCGTTGGGGCATCTGAAGTCTCCGTGAGAGGCTGGATACAAACTGGAGCTGACGAACGCTATTTACCTCGGGACTAGCGTCCCGAGATAACAGCAGAAAGGCAGATGGGAAATAATTAGCATAGCTGATGTTCATAATGTTAATGCATTCGAACTGATTCAGCAGTAGTATCAAAGGTTAAGGATTAAGTGAATGCTTGGTTAAAGAGATGCGTCTTTAATCTAGTTTTAAACTGGGACAGCGAGTCTGAGTCTCGTACAATATCAGGAAGGCTATTCCAGAGTTTAGGAGCTAAATGCGAGAACGCCCTCCCTCCTTTAGTGGACTTAGATATCCTAGGAATGACCAGAAGCCTCGAATTTAGTGATCTTAAAGAGCGCGATGGATTGTATGGCGATAGAAGGTCTGTTAAATACACAGGAGCTAAACCATTTAGGGCTTTATAGGTCAGTAGGAATACTTTGTAATTGATACGTAACTTAATAGGTAACCAGTGTAGAGATGATAAAATAGGTGTTATATGATCATATTTCCTTGATCTAGTAAGAACTCTAGCAGCTGCATTTTGCACTAACTGTAGCTTGTTGATTGAGGATGCAGGACAGCCAGCTAATAAAGCATTACAGTAATCTAGTCTCGAGGTCATGAATGCATGAACTAACTTTTCTGCATCAGAAACAGATAGCATGTTGCGTAGCTTAGCAATGTTTCTAAGGTGGAAAAAGGCTGTTCTTGTAATATATGAAATATGATTTTCGAAAGTCAAGTTGCGGTCTAGTATAACACCCAGGTCTTTTACTGTAGTGGATAAAGTAACAGGACATCCTTCTAAATTAAAGTTGTATTGTAAGGGATTTTGTGGGTAGTTTTTTGGACCAATAAGTAATACCTCCGTTTTATCTGAATTTAATAGCAGGAAATTACACGTCATCCAGCATTTTATATCATTTAGACACTCTGTCAATTTAGATAAGTTAGTGTTTTCATCTGGTCGTGATGAGATATATAATTGAGTGTCAACCCACCGTTCCCTGAAGGAGGGAACGGAGGACGTAGTCGACGGTCGACTGAATTGGGAGATCGCTAGAGAACCTGTCTTCTTCGAGTACTATTGAACGAGCCAATGTAATTGGCGTGCGTGATTCGCATCACACACTCCGCCCCCGCGGCGCGGGTATAAATACGGAAGTGGATGCACGCACTAGTTGCTTTTCGCTGAGGAGCCGAGAGTAACCCGGGGTCAGCGGTGGTCCAGCGGTAGTGGCAAGGGGACTACGTCCTCCGTTCCCTCCTTCAGGGAACGGTGGGTTGCATACGCAACCAGGACGTTCCCTTTCAGTCGAGAACGTCAGACGTAGTCGACGGTCGACTGAATTGGGATCACCCATTGAACACGCCACTAACGCTGCCACCTTCCAGTGCCTAAACCAAAGCCTCCTGATGCCCCCGCAAACTTAAGGCGGGGAAGGACAGGGCTTAGGCCAGGGAAGTCACTGCTGTTCCTACAGGACCACTGGGAAAGCGTTCCCCGTACATTGGAAGGAAGGGACGCTGCGGAAGCCACATCCAACCCAAGGGAGGTAATGTGGAGAATACACATATGAACTGGGCGGAAACCGGGCAGTCTAACATATGGAATGTCACTGGGGTGGCTCCAGCCTAAGACGGGGGGAGACACACCGGACAGTGACGGCAGAGAGACTCTGCCGAGGGAAGACACGGGCTCACCGCAGGGAGCCGTATCGTGGAAGAATACACATATGGGGTCACCGAAGGGACCGCAACCTATGGACCCAGCCTAACACAGGTTCCACACTGCTTACGAGTGGTAGGCCTAACACCAGACGTTCCGCACGTCCGACGTCGGAGGGGTGTGGAGGAACTCAACAGGGTTCAATTTTAAGGGAACTCAACTGGAGTAGAAAGGCGCACGTATCCAGTCCATAGGAGGGGAATGGCGCAGCAAGCCGACACTTGAACCGGGCTCACGGTGAAACTGGCTTCATGAGAAGGGAGCCCACGGGAAGCAGCGGTTCAACTAGGTGTCGTCCAGCCCCCAACTCTAGAATCTGTTTAGCAAAGTATATCGTCAACGCCCAGGCGGAGCACTTTACACTCATCATAGAGGAGCTCAACACCTAAGTGGACATGTTGCATCTCGGACCTTTGCCGAAATGAAGGCAAGCACTAAGTGCAACTTTGCATGGAAACAGCCTTCCCTCTCTGCTGAATTCCAACAGATATTTGAAGAGCTGGTCTGAGGTCTATGACTTGCATTCTGTACACGTCCAAGCGAACGGACAGAGAAGCCAGGGCTGGATCTGCCTCCTCCAGGGCAGCGCTTGCAGGCTCACCACCTGCTCCTATTACGGGAGAGGTAGGAACCTTGGGCACCATCCGAGCCGGGGTTTCAGCTTGTGAGAGTTAGCCGGCCCAGACTCCAGGCACAATACGTTGACCGAAAGCGAGCAAGTCCCTACCCTCTAGTAGAGACCACGCGAGCAGGAGAACTGATATAACAGAATTTTTAACTCACTGCCTGCAGTGGCTCAGGGGCGGTCTCTGCAGTGCAGTCGCACCAGGGACAAGGCCCAAGAGGATAAAGAGGGACACAAGGATTTACAAGACCTTGCTCCTCAGGAACCTGACGATCAGAACGTGCTTCTGCATACTTCTGCAACACGATGAGCGTCGTTTAAACACCGAGGCAACATCATTTTGAGGGTGAAGGAAAACAGCCTACTGCAACCCATTTTGCAGGAAAGAGAGCACTGAAGTGATCGAAAGCTTTCAGGATCTCCTCTGGAGAGAAGACGCACTCTTCTAAAGGCGTAAGCACGCTACCCAATTCTAGGGGGTGCTCGCAGAAGTGATGGTAACTATCACATGTTCTTGTGATAGCCACCTGAACCTCCGCGTTCAGATGTAAGACCACCCGGAATCTCCGGGGGAAGAACGCGTGTGCCATCGTGCCCCGTCCCCGAAAGAGTTCTCAGGGGAATTCAGGAAGGCTGTTGAAGGGAACCAGGTCTAGTTGGGCCAATAAGGGGCAACTATGAAGACCTGTTCCTCTCCTGACTTGGCACGTAGGTGCAAGCGACGGGCGCAAAAGACAGGAGCATTGCTCAACACAACATGTGAAGATCACTGGGCTTCAGGAGCATTTTCTGCTCAGCACTTGGGTGTGACAAGTTCACTGAGCTTCAGGAGCATTCCTGCTCAACACCTGAGTGTGATAAACTCACCGAGCTTCAGGAGCATTTCTGCTCAACACTTGAGTACGAAGAACCTCACTGAGCGACAGGAGCATTTCTGCTCAGCACTTGAGTGTGACAAGTTCACTGAACTTCAGGAGCATTCCTGCTCAACACCTGAGTGTGATAAACTCACTGAGTTTCAGGAGCATTTCTGCTCAACACTTGAGTGCGAAGAATTTCACTGAACGACAGGAGCATTTCTGCTCAGCACTTGAGTGTGACAAGTTCAATGAGCTTCTGGAGCATTACTGCTCAACACCTGAGTGTGATAAACTCACTGAGCTTCAGGAGCATTTCTGCTCAACACTTGAGTGCGAGGAACTTCACTGAGCACCAGGAGCATTTCTGCTCAGCACTGCGTGTGATGAATTCACTGAGCTACCTGTGATGGACTCACTGAGCTACAGGAGCATTGCTGCTCAACACCTGAGTGCGATGAACTTCACTGAGTTTCAGGAGCAATTCTGCTCAACATGAAGAGTGATGATTTCACTGACTTGCAGGCGCCAGGCGACCATGAGTCGCAGTCACTTTTAGAAGGCTCACTGGGGTTAAACGCATTTCTGCGGGCCCCTGGGGCAGCTGAGTCCCAGTGTTTGTCCAAGGGTAGTCCGCTCGGTTTACCCAAACGCTGGCGGAAAAATAAAACCGGGGGGGCAACTGAGCGGCCCCGGAATGGTCATGACCCAGCCGGACCCAGGGGATGGAGTCTCCACTTGCTCTGGCTATAACTGTCGTGAGGCTCGATGGCGGCACGATTGAGTAAGCGGGAGGAGTGGAACAAGGCGCCCTCAGAAGCGTCTGACTCCAAGGAGGAGGTGACGGGTGAGTTTGTGACATGCAGGGGAAGCTTGCGCAACGGTCGCAATGTCTAACAACTCGAGGCACGAATGCCCGTGTAGTCGGGGGTCGCCCAGGCCCCCGTTAAAACACGCCCTTTGTACATGGCCCCTCTGTTGAAGAGGGTTTGGCAGCAGACGGGGCTGAACTATAGTCACACAGGGTGAGCTGCTCTGCCACGGTCACCTCGGGACTCGATCGTGAAGCTAGCGCTGAAGCGGTCACATATGGAGGGAGCCAAAGGCTGCGACTACCATATACCCCAGGAGCCTCTGAAAGTTCTTTCAGTGGGACCCTTTCTCACTTCAACACCAGCTGAACACATTCTCATTGGAGAGACATGTTGGACCGAGTACCTCTCCAAAACTAGAAAAGAGATACTCAGCCCGTGGGCGAGATTACTCTCTTCCAGTTGACCTGAAGACCCAACGGGCTCTGGAGCACTCGAGGGGAAGGACACTGTACTGATACTCCACCCTTAGACGCAACACACAGGATGGCCTGCGGTGCGGGAGGTAGAGATCTGAAGCACCTGTCTTTCAGGTCAAAGCTGCAGACCAATCTTGGGCCAAGATGGTCACGACCCACCCCCTAGTAGCACGAAGAACGAGTTTACAACTGGCCTTCGTACCGGCTGGAGGAGCGGCTATATCAAATCCTTCGCCAGCAGGATAAGATAAGCACGCACAAGTCAGGAGCACTGCTCAACACTCGGTGTGATGAATATCACTGAATTTTCAGGAGCACGTCTGCTCAACACCTAATGTGATGACTATCACTGACTTGAGCGGGGTAGCCGAGCCTGAGGTGGGGCAGCAAAGTAGAGAGAGTGGTGTTAGTGTGCTGTGCAACACTTACCTGTCTCCACAAGCGGCAGGGGGCGCGTGAGAAGGCGGATGACCGGGTCCTCGAATGCACCAAGCTGCCTGCTGGCGACCAAGGGGGAGCTGAGGGGTGTAAGGCTATACAGGGTCACACCCGCCAGACTGGCCCTCTTGGGACCCAGGAACAGATGAAATTGCTCTCTCTTTGAAGTGTGGGTACCGCTTGCTCCGCTTTTTTTTTTTTTTTTTTTTTTAGGGAGCCAGCGGCGGAACAGACACACACACAAACAAAGGCTCCACCCGGCCCTCACCCGGGGGGAGGGAGTGATCGTGCCACTCCAAGAGCATCTCATCCATTCCTGGGCGGCCCGCTCCGGAATGCTTTCGCTGTCGCTTGCCACCTGGCTTGGCAGCGCCTGGAGCGGGCTGGGCGTCTCTACTGCGGCCGGCTCCATGCTGAGGCCTGGGTGGAGGCTGCTGCGGAGGGCCAGCAGGAGCGGCGGCCGGAGAACGCCCACGGCGACGAGCAGGCGGAGGAGCTGCCACCGGCGGCGGGTGGAGGCAGCAGCTGGCCACCGGGGCAGGATGTGCCGGATGACCTCCGTCTGCGCTTGAGCGGCAGAGAACTGTTTGATGCAGTTCTCCACCGCGTCGCCGACCAGCCCAACCTGGGAAATTGGGGAGACCAGGAACCGAACCTTGTCCGCATCCGCCATACCAACCAGGCTGAGCCAACGAAGGCGCTACTGGACCACCAAGGTGGATATCGCCAGACCGATCACGCACGCTACGACACCCGTACCCCGGAGGGTGAGGTCGGATGCAGTGCGGTGCTCACCTATGAGCGCACGGTCTGGATTACCCTCGTGCTTGCCATGGGTGCCCTAGCCTGCAGCAACGCCATGACACGCAAGAGGAAGGGGCTTGCCCACAGGCTTTGTAAGCTCTGCCCGTCGGAACAGACGAAACTCACAGGCCTTAGGGGGGAGACGAGGATCCCCCCAAAAGGCAGCGGCCGCCGGACACAGGTGCACCTGTGTCGACAGACCGCTCCAATGGAGGGACACCTCGCAACCCTTCACCGTTCCTCCATCAAGGGTAATGAGGGGGAAAAGCTAGTCAGGCAGTTTCTGGCAGAGAAAGATGCTGTTCACCACCTGACAAGCTCTCCATGCATTTCGGGAAAGAAAGGCACTGGGGCGGCGAGCTGAGAACCAGCGCGGCCCGCCCCAAGATACCAAACTTCAGATTCCAACCGAGACTGAACGGGACACGGTGGAGGTTCCACTCGAGCCCGGCAGCCTCGGCGGCCCGTTTCAGCATAGCTGATAATTCTGGATCCGGCTCGGGCAACATTGAACTCCCGGAGGGAGACAATGCAGCCGAGTCATCATCTCTAGAAGTCAGCTCACCCTCCGATGCTGCAATCGGCGTCCTGTCCTCCAGGGGAGCCCCGAGTGAAATCGCTGGCCCACCCATTACAGATGGACCAGCAGACAACACAGGAGGCTCCAGTGGTTGCAGTGGAAGGGAGGAGTGAGGAGCCCACAGGGAATGGTTACCGGGCGGGACATCCAACACTATCCTCCGGTCACCCGTCCCACACAGCACCCGAGGGTGGGGCATGGTAATGGGGACTCGCTCTCCGCGAACGAAGGCGAGTCTCGCCCTCAACACTGCGACAGTCATGTTCCCACAGTGAAAACATGAGCTGTCCACAAAAGCTGTCTCAGCGTGCTGTAAGCCCAAACACGTGACACAACAGTTGTGACCATCAGAGAGAGACAGGGAACGACCGCACCCAGAAACGCACGGGCGGAATGACATCTTGAAAAAGACGCAAACGCACCCGTGTTGCTCTTTCAGAAAATAGGACCGTCACCAGTGCCGGAGCACACAGGGGAATGACCGTGGCAACACTGAACAGAGAACTGAAACAGTGAAGCACTCACTTTTCCGCCCTCTAACCAGCCATCAACACACACAAACATTTAGAAATTTGTTGCTGTTAAAACAGCAGTTGAGAGCTCAAAGCTCGCGATCACCGCTGCACTCGCGCTGTAGAACACCAGCACTGGGAGAGTCTTCCTGAAGAACACCGACACACTCGCTCGTTGTAGACAACGGCACTCTCAGAGACATCAAACGATCGGCTCCGAAGCGAAAGGCAACTAGTGCGTGCATCCACTTCCGTATTTATACCCGCGCCGCGGGGGCGGAGTGTGTGATGCGAATCACGCACGCCAATTACATTGGCTCGTTCAATAGTACTCGAAGAAGACAGGCTCTCTAGCGATCTCCCAATTCAGTCGACCGTCGACTACGTCTGACGTTCTCGACTGAAAGGGAACTGACTAACACAACACAGCTGAACCTAATGAACTAATGAAGACGTGAACATGGAAACTAGGAGTGGCGGGAAACTGAACAACATGAACACGGAAGAAAGTCCAAAAACAAACAGACATGTAACGTATGTACATGGATAACCTTGGACATACTTAAATATCCAATTAAAGAACCGTCGTATTGTGTTTATTATGCAAGTTAAAGCAATTTTACGCAATTTTAATGTGCATATGATAGCACTTTATTGCGAGTAATACACATGCACCCCACACCACTTCTAAACCTACCCATGTACTCATGCGTATCGCACGTAAAAACTAATTTTCGCGTATAAATTACACGATGTACACAATGCGTGCAAAAGAGACGCATTTAGTGTGACAGGGTTGGATAATTAGTCGTTGGTAAATCAAGGCTTTGTGGAACTGAAAAAGTTGAAGCTAATGTGCCGTATTGTGTCGAGGTTTCGAAAAAATCTGACCCCTAGTGGTAAGAACAGTGTAAATGCAACAAAAACCAGGGCCAAACATGCATAAAACACCTTTTACAAATCTATTGCACATTTTTTATTGAAAGAAAAATCTTTCAAATGCAATTACCTAATAATCAAATACGATTATCAAGTGTGTCTATGTTCTTTTGATCAATTTTCAGGTTTTGTTCTATGAATGGCTCAGCCAAACAGGCCAAAAAGAGACTATTAACTACTATTATTCATTTTAATTATTCTAAAGTCTAATTAAAATGTCTACAAAAGTATAAAACTGATCAGAGATCAGGTAAGCCCACATACACTTGTTCATTGGTTCTCAGTGACTCCTCATGATTCATGGGTTGACAGAGATCAGCGCCCCTAGCGGTGAACCAATGAAATTTCAAAGTGTTTCGAAACAGTTGTGAAGAAATGAAGCCTCGTTTACTGAAATCATGTGATTCTGGCAGTTTGATACACACTCCAAACCATTGATTCGGAAAAAAATATTCGTAAAGGTTTCGAAGCTTCATGAAGCAGTGTTTTGAAATTGCCATCACGAACGATAATATAGTTACATTTTGCAAGAAAATAAAAAAATGAGGCAGTTGATATTTTCTATGTTGTAAATATTGCTTTAAGTGAATATACTGTGCACCTGCAAGTAAATTTTAATATAATTATACATTAAACTGTATATAAAGAATGGCAATAATATAGTTACTTTTTTGCACCAAAATTTGAATAAATTCACGCAGTTGAGATTTGCTATATAGTATAGCTTTACATTAACATACTGTATGCATGCAAGTAAAGTTGGGCATACTAATATATCAAACTTTATTTAAAGAGATGTACGATAATATAGTTACAATTTGCGAAGAAATAAAACAAATTGACAACAGATTTGCTATATAGGATATAAGGCTTTACATTAGACATTCTTGTATATAAATGTTTTAAATAAAAAGCTGCGCAATAATATAGTTACAATTTGCGATGAAATAAAAAAAATCGACAGCTGAGATTTGCTATACAGGTTATTTCTCTTTATGTAAACACTGCATGTACATGGATAAATTTGGGCATTCTTATTTATCAAACTTAATATAAAGAACTGTATGAAAATATAGTTAAAATTTTCGATGAAATAAAAAATCGACAGTTGAAATTTTCTATATAGTATAAATCGCTTTACGTGAACATATGTATGTATACGGATAAATTTGGACATTCTTATATATCCAACTTTATATAAAGAACTGTATGAAAATATAGTAAGAATTTGCGGCAAAATAAAAAAAAATCGACAGATGTGATTTGCTATATAGTATATTTCGCTTTACGTGAACATACTGTGTGTATGCAAATAAAGTTGGGCATAGTTATATATATCAAACTTTATATAAAGAACAGTATGATAATATAGTTACAATTTGTGGCGAAAAAAAAATCGACAGTTGAGATTTGCTATATAGTATACAGTATATCGCTTTATGTGAACACTATGTATACGGATAAATTTGGACATTCTTATATATCCAACTTTATATAAAGAACTGTACGAAAATATACAGTAGTAAGAATTTGCGACAAAATAAAAAAAAATCGTCAAATGTGATTTGCTATATAGTATATATCGCTTTACGTGAACATACTGTGTGTATGCAAATAAAGTTGGGCATAGTTATATATATCAAACTTTATATACTGTACGACAATATGGTTACAATTTGCGATGACATTTAAAAAAAAAATCAACAGCTGAGATTTCCTACATATTATATATCGCTTTATGTGAACACTATGTATATGGATAAATGTGGACATTCTTATATATCCAACTTTATATAAAGAACTGTACAATAATATAGTTACAGCTTGCGATGAAATAAAAAAAATCGACAGATGTGATTTGCTAGTATATCTGGCTTTATGCGAGTGTAAAGTGCTGTTAACAGTCGTGCACCTGCAAGTAAATTTTAATATAATTATACATTAAACTGTATATAAAGAATGGCAATAATATAGTTACTTTTTTGCACCAAAATTTAAATAAATTCACGCAGTTGAGATTTGCTATATAGTATAGCTTTACATTAACATACTTTATGCATGCAAGTAAAGTTGGGCAAACTAATATATCAAACTTTATTTAAAGAGATGTACGATAATATAGTTACAATTTGCGAAGAAATAAAACAAATTGACAACAGATTTGCTATATAGGATATAAGGCTTTACATTAGACATTCTTGTATATAAATGTTTTAAATAAAAAGCTGCGCAATAATATAGTTACAATTTGCGATGAAATAAAAAAAATCGACAGCTGAGATTTGCTATACAGGTTATTTCTCTTTATGTAAACACTGCATGTATATGGATAAATTTGGGCATTCTTATTTATCAAACTTAATATAAAGAACTGTATGAAAATATAGTTAAAATTTTCGATGAAATAAAAAATCGACAGTTGAAATTTTCTATATAGTATAAATCGCTTTACGTGAACATATGTATGTATACGGATAAATTTGGACATTCTTATATATCCAACTTTATATAAAGAACTGTACGAAAATATACAGTAGTAAGAATTTGCGACAAAATAAAAAAAAATCGTCAAATGTGATTTGCTATATAGTATATTTCGCTTTACGTGAACATACTGTGTGTATGCAAATAAAGTTGGGCATAGTTATATATATCAAACTTTATATAAAGAACAGTATGATAATATAGTTACAATTTGTGGCGAAAAAAAAATCGACAGTTGAGATTTGCTATATAGTATACAGTAT
>NW_027508866.1:37260000-37302500 GCF_051911475.1 Siphateles boraxobius
CCCAGGCCTCAGCAGGGAGCCGGCCGCAGTTGAGACGCCCAGCCCGCTCCAGGCGCTGCCAAGCCAGGTGGCAAGCGACAGCGAAAGCATTCCGGAGCGGGCCGCCCAGGAATGGATGAGATGCTCTTGGAGTGGCACGATCACTCCCTCCCCCCGGGTGAGGGCCGGGTGGAGCCTTTGTTTGTGTGTGTGTCTGTTCCGCCGCTGGCTCCCTAAAAAAAAAAAAAAAAAAAGCGGAGCAAGCGGTACCCACACTTCAAAGAGAGAGCAATTTCATCTGTTCCTGGGTCCCAAGAGGGCCAGTCTGGCGGGTGTGACCCTATATAGCCTTACACCCCTCAGCTCCCCCTTGGTCGCCAGCAGGCAGCTTGGTGCGTTCGGGGACCCGGTCATCCGCCTTCTCACGCGCCCCCTGCCGCTTGTGGAGACAGGTAAGTGTTGCACAGCACACTAACACCACTCTCTCTACTTGGCTGCCCCACCTCAGGCTCGGCTACCCCGCTCAAGTCAGTGATAGTCATCACATTAGGTGTTGAGCAGACGTGCTCCTGAAAATTCAGTGATATTCATCACACCGAGTGTTGAGCAGTGCTCCTGACTTGTGCGTGCTTATCTTATCCTGCTGGCGAAGGATTTGATATAGCCGCTCCTCCAGCCGGTACGAAGGCCAGTTGTAAACTCGTTCTTCGTGCTACTAGGGGGTGGGTCGTGACCATCTTGGCCCAAGATTGGTCTGCAGCTTTGACCTGAAAGACAGGTGCTTCAGATCTCTACCTCCCGCACCGCAGGCCATCCTGTGTGTTGCGTCTAAGGGTGGAGTATCAGTACAGTGTCCTTCCCCTCGAGTGCTCCAGAGCCCGTTGGGTCTTCAGGTCAACTGGAAGAGAGTAATCTCGCCCACGGGCTGAGTATCTCTTTTCTAGTTTTGGAGAGGTACTCGGTCCAACATGTCTCTCCAATGAGAATGTGTTCAGCTGGTGTTGAAGTGAGAAAGGGTCCCACTGAAAGAACTTTCAGAGGCTCCTGGGGTATATGGTAGTCGCAGCCTTTGGCTCCCTCCATATGTGACCGCTTCAGCGCTAGCTTCACGATCGAATCCCGAGGTGACCGTGGCAGAGCAGCTCACCCTGTGTGACTATAGTTCATCCCGGTCTGCTGCCAAACCCTCTTCAACAGAGGGGCCATGTACAAAGGGCGTGTTTTAACGGGGGCCTGGGCGACCCCCGACTACACGGGCATTCGTGCCTCGAGTTGTTAGACATTGCGACCGTTGCGCAAGCTTCCCCTGCATGTCACAAACTCACCCGTCACCTCCTCCTTGGAGTCAGACGCTTCTGAGGGCGCCTTGTTCCACTCCTCCCGCTTACTCAATCGTGCCGCCATCGAGCCTCACGACAGTTATAGCCAGGGCAAGTGGAGACTCCATCCCCTGGGTCCGGCTGGGTCATGACCATTCCGGGGCCGCTCAGTTGCCCCCCCGGTTTTATTTTTCCGCCAGTGTTTGGGTAAACCGAGCGGACTACCCTTGGACAAACACTGGGACTCAGCTGCCCCAGGGGCCCGCAGAAATGCGTTTAACCCCAGTGAGCCTTCTAAAAGTGACTGCGACTCATGGTCGCCTTGCGCCTGCAAGTCAGTGAAATCATCACTCTTCATGTTGAGCAGAATTGCTCCTGAAACTCAGTGAAGTTCATCGCACTCAGGTGTTGAGCAGCAATGCTCCTGTAGCTCAGTGAGTCCATCACAGGTAGCTCAGTGAATTCATCACACGCAGTGCTGAGCAGAAATGCTCCTGGTGCTCAGTGAAGTTCCTCGCACTCAAGTGTTGAGCAGAAATGCTCCTGAAGCTCAGTGAGTTTATCACACTCAGGTGTTGAGCAGTAATGCTCCTGAAGCTCAGTGAACTTGTCACACTCAAGTGCTGAGCAGAAATGCTCCTGTCGTTCAGTGAAATTCTTCGCACTCAAGTGTTGAGCAGAAATGCTCCTGAAACTCAGTGAGTTTATCACACTCAGGTGTTGAGCAGGAATGCTCCTGAAGTTCAGTGAACTTGTCACACTCAAGTGCTGAGCAGAAATGCTCCTGTCGCTCAGTGAGGTTCTTCGTACTCAAGTGTTGAGTAGAAATGCTCCTGAAGCTCGGTGAGTTTATCACACTCAGGTGTTGAGCAGGAATGCTCCTGAAGCTCAGTGAACTTGTCACACCCAAGTGCTGAGCAGAAAATGCTCCTGAAGCCCAGTGATCTTCACATGTTGTGTTGAGCAATGCTCCTGTCTTTTGCGCCCGTCGCTTGCACCTACGTGCCAAGTCAGGAGAGGAACAGGTCTTCATAGTTGCCCCTTATTGGCCCAACTAGACCTGGTTCCCTTCAACAGCCTTCCTGACTTCCCCTGAGAACTCTTTCGGGGACGGGGCACGATGGCACACGCGTTCTTCCCCCGGAGATTCCGGGTGGTCTTACATCTGAACGCGGAGGTTCAGGTGGCTATCACAAGAACATGTGATAGTTACCATCACTTCTGCGAGCACCCCCTAGAATTGGGTAGCGTGCTTACGCCTTTAGAAGTGGAACCTAGTCGTTGAGTGCGTCTTCTCTCCAGAGGAGATCCTGAAAGCTTTCGATCACTTCAGTGCTCTCTTTCCTGCAAAATGGGTTGCAGTAGGCTGTTTTCCTTCACCCTCAAAATGATGTTGCCTCGGTGTTTAAACGACGCTCATCGTGTTGCAGAAGTATGCAGAAGCACGTTCTGATCATCAGGTTCCTGAGGAGCAAGGTCTTGTAAATCCTTGTGTCCCTCTTTATTCTCTTGGGCCTTGTCCCTGGTGCGTGCACTGCAGAGACCGCCCCTGAGCCACTGCAGGCAGTGAGTTAAAAATTCTGTTATATCAGTTCTCCTGCTCGCGTGGTCTCTACTAGAGGGTAGGGACTTGCTCGCTTTCGGTCAACGTATTGTGCCTGGAGTCTGGGCCGGCTAACTCTCACAAGCTGAGACCCCGGCTCGGATTGTGCCCAAGGTTCCTACCTCTCCCGTAATAGGAGCAGGTGGTGAGCCTGCAAGCGCTGCCCTGGAGGAGGCAGATCCAGCCCTGGCTTCTCTGTCCGTTCGCTTGGACGTGTACAGAATGCAAGTCATAGACCTCAGACCAGCTCTTCAAATATCTGTTGGAATTCAGTAGAGAGGGAAGGCTGTTTCCATGCGAAGTTGCACTTAGTGCTTGCCTTCATTTCGGCAAAGATCCGAGATGCAACATGTCCACTTAGGTGTTGAGCTCCTCTATGATGAGTGTAAAGTGCTCCGCCTGGGCGTTGGCGATATACTTTGCTAAACAGATTCTAGAGTTGGGGGCTGGACGACACCTAGTTGAACCGCTGCTTCCCGTGGGCTCCCTTCTCATGAAGCCAGTTTCACCGTGAGCCCGGTTCAAGTGTCGGCTTGCTGCGCCATTCCCCTCCTATGGACTGGATACGTGCGCCTTTCTACTCCAGTTGAGTTCCCTTAAAATTTAACCCTGTTGAGTTCCTCCACACCCCTCCGACGTCGGACGTGCGGAACGTCTGGTGTTAGGCCTACCACTCGTAAGCAGTGTGGAACCTGTGTTAGGCTGGGTCCATATGTTGCGGTCCCTTCGGTGACCCCATATGTGTATTCTTCCACGATACGGCTCCCTGCGGTGAGCCTGTGTCTTCCCTCGGCAGAGTCTCTCTGCCGTCACTGTCCGGTGTGTCTCCCCCCGTCTTAGGCTGGAGCCACCCCAGTGACATTCCATATGTTAGACTGCCCGGTTTCCGCCCAGTTCATATGTGTATTCTCCACATTACCTCCCTCGGGTTGGATGTGGCTTCCGCAGCGTCCCTTCCTTCCAACGTACGGGGAACGCTTTCCCAGTGGTCCTGGAGGAACAGCAGTGACTTCCCTGGCCTAAGCCCTGTCCTTCCCCGCCTTAAGTTTGCGGGGGCATCAGGAGGCTTTGGTTTAGGCACTGGAAGGTGGCAGCGTTAGTGGCGTGTTCAATGGTTGATCCCATTTCAGTCGGCGTCGACTACGTCCGACGTTATCGACTGAAAGGGAACGTCCTGGTTGCGTATGCAACCCACCGTTCCCTGAAGGAGGTAACGGAGGTCGTAGTCCCCTTGCCACTACCGCTGGACCACCGCTGACCCCGGGTTACTCTCGGCTCCTCAGCGAAAAGCAACTAGTGCGTGCATCCACTTCCGTATTTATACCCGCGCCGCGGGGGCGGAGTGTGTGATGCGAATCACGCACGCCAATTACATTGGCTCGTTCAATAGTACTCGAAGAAGACAGGCTCTCTAGCGAGATCCCATTTCAGTCGGCGTCGACTACGTCCTCCGTTCCCTCCTTCAGGGAACGGTGGGTTGCATACGCAACCAGGACGTTTTCATGAGCTGTATGCCAAAATCATCAGTATTAAAACAATAAAAGACCAGAAATATTTCAGTTGGTGTGCAATGAATCTAAAATATATGAAAGTTTAATTTTTATCATTACATTATGGAAAATAATGAACTTTATCACAATATGCTAATTTTTTGAGAAGGACGTGTAGTTACAAAAGTTATTCAGTCAAGAACGAGTGAATTTTCTCTTTGTCTTCTGTTGTTTAGTTAAAGGTACAATATGTAGGATTTTTGCAGTAAAATATCCAAAAACCACTAGGCCAATGTTGTATATTTTGTTTAGTTGATTACTTACAATATCCCAAATGTTTCAAACAATTTGTAAATGGTGAGAAAATTTTAACCAAGGAAACAGGGCGTGTGAGCAGGGGTGAGGAGTCGCCAGTCAATGACGTCATATCCGCGTTAGCCTCGGTTTCCGCAAGGTTTGACCTCGTACTGCCATAGTATCCATGGCGACAGACGTTGACAACTGGCCCGTTATGCATAGCAGGACGTTGTTCAAACATTTTGGACCATGGCAAGCAGACTTTGAGACAAAAAGAGGACTAAAACGAAGATCAACATCTTTCGAGATGCCGAGAGCTCCACGTCCGCGACTAACTTCGACTTGACAGAGACGCGAGTGTTGCATGTACTTTTAAACAGGTGAGCAAATGTACATAAAACAAATGTTAACAATGTTAATCAATGTGATTTAGTTCAACATGATGAAATGTTAGAATATGATCTTTATGTTATTCTGATGTTGATCTAGCTTAACGTACTTAGTCTCATACAGCCAACAAACAACCTAACTAACAACATTCAACACACTCAAATGCCGTTTAGTGTGATAGTGTCACTGTTAGAGCAAGTGAAACAGCGCTGCGTTACCTCAAGTTTGATTCGTCTAATAAACTGACCTGTGTGAGTATTAATCCAGCACTTGCGTGTAGTTCGGTAGAATGAAATGTCCTTATGCCTTTATATCCGCAGGACTCGCGTTGCGTGTGGCGCTGGTATACGTCTAGCAATCGCGCTTGCTTCACACCACAGTCATGTTAAAACATTAATGTTTTCACTCATCCATAAAAGATCCATCAGCTTGACGACAAGATCCATATTTCAGCTTAATGTGGAATATACGTCATCAGTATACGCCTTTGTTATTGTAAGAGGTAAGCGACCCCTGCTGGCGAAAAATCCTGCATATAGTACCTTTAATGTAATTATAGAAATGGCTGCAGGAATATTAGGCTACTGTCACTTTAAGAGCTTCATGGATCCAATATACTGATACACATGAACTCAGAAAACACAGTCTCACGCTTTAATGCTTTAAAGTCATGTTGAAATGCTCACAAGGGAATCGATAAGAGGAATTGAAATGTTAATTTTATAACAAGTATTCGATTCCCAACCCTAGTTATATCCAATTCATTTCCACCTTTGATTTTTACAGCATTTTCACATGTGTGAACTAGTTCAAGGTTTTTAATAGCAGATCTGACATCTAATGCATGTAGGCCTGTTCTACAAATATGCAATAATTCCTGAACAGCATTTTACATTAAGATGAATAACTGCATTGCATTGCACATATTTGTTGGCGTTTCGTCAGTTATAATAATAATGAAGTGATATGATCAGCTCAATGTTTTCTGTCTTCGAGTGTTTTTGCTTAAGGCTGTATTTTCTGTTTGAAAACATTAGCGTGTGACATTGGTTTACACTCACTCATGCATCGTGTCAAAGTAATATAATTACACTAGACAGCCTCCACCTCCAGTACTGTAATGAATTTCTGATGCGCCAAAGACAAATGCCTGAATATGGGATGATTGTCGAGTGATGTATGACGGCGCATTAAGACCCCAGCATTAGCATGTCAGAATATATAAATGCAAATGCATTAAAGAGTCAGAAGATGCAGAGAATGATGCACACGGTCAGTGAGAAGGAATTCAGCATGTTGTGCACAGACTCCCACAATCACTGATTTCATTTGTCCAATTATGCTCACGAAAAAATCTTTGTCCCTGCGGTGTAATAGTTGTTGTAGGTCGAGGGACACACACATGATGGAGATGTGAATGTGGCCACACATCATCAGCGGGTCACAAACACTCTTCGGGAACATCAGTCACAGTCACAATCGCCTCAATTACGCTCCCCTTGAAAAGCACCATGGGTAACGTAACATCATTACGATTGACTGCTGTGATGCCGAGACGAGTCGCTGCGCGCATTCATACAACTGATGATGAAGCGTGTCATTTTCCCATGATTCCACATCATGAGCGTCACCTGGACAAACTGAGTGCAAACAACAGTGTTTTTATTACGTGTTATTTTATTTTCATTATTTTATATAGGCTATATATATATATATATATATATATAGCACTGTATTATAGTATTTGTTAATATTTATTTATTCATATTTTACTTTAGCTTTTATTTTATAATTATTATAATATGTAATTAATATATAATTATATTTAGTGTAAAAACACTTTATTTTACAGTGGCCTTGTTACACCTTACATGTACTTACAGTAGCAATAACAGTAAATTATTGATAATAACATGCAACTATCCCTCAAACAAATCCCAATCCTACCCTGACCCAGTAAGTATGTTGCTAATTATTATTACTCAGTAATTAAATATATAATTACACTGTAACAGTGACACCTTAAAATAAAGTGTAACATTATATTTTGATATTTTATAAATGTATTTGTATGTTTTCATAAAATTTTTTGTTTACATTTTTAGCAATTTTGTTACGTGCTTAGTTTATTTTATTTTAATTTCAGTTCTATTCATTTTAGTACCTAAACATTTTATTTTAGTTAATTGCCATGGCAACATTTCTTTTTTCCCATATGTGCTTTTGTCATTATTATTTTTTATTTAACATTAGTATATAGCTTTTATTTGTTTTTATTTTCATTTAGTACTTTCAAGGGCAACTTTTCTATTTCATTTTTCATCAAACATTTTTTTATATATAAACACCAATCATGGTATTTTTCTTTTGTTATTTACAACATTATATGTTTTTGTTAATATTTAGTTATTAATATTTTTATATAAAAATGTTTATCCTTCATTTTTAATTTTACTTTAAGTCTTAGTAATTTTTATTAATTATTTATCATTAGTATACAGTTTTTATTTATTTTATTTTTTTAGTTTCAATAATTTTAGTACTTAAACTTATTTTATTTCAATTAGTTGCCAGGGCCAAGTTTTCATCAAATATTTGTTTTTTTTAATGAATATTTATATGTAAACACAATTCATGGTATTTATATTATTTGTTATTTATGTCATTATATGGTATTTGTTAATATTTAGTTATTAATATTCTTATATTTTCCGTTTAAGTTTTCATCTATTATTTATGTTTCATGTTTCAGTTACTGGATTCATTTAATAATAGTTTAATTGTAGTTACAGCAAAACTATTTCTTTTTACTGTTCACTGTATTTGAACAGCATCTATAACTCACATTAAACTCACATTAAGTGTACATTAAATGCATAATCCATAATATTCAAATCAACTACATCAGTAGTTTTAAGTGTCAGAACTTGGATAATTTTAACACTGTTTGATGTCAATAAAACCATCATAACATGCATGTTTGAGTTTATATATTTTTTGTGGACCTCATAAAGTGCTTCAAGTTTTCACTCGTTTACATGTGTAGTTTATGTTCTTAAAGATGTTCATTCTGAAGGTTTTGGTGTTTAACTTCACTAAGCGTCTGAGATGTGAGATCCAGCGATACACACTCTCAATGTTTCTAATGGACGTGGACATCAGTCTCGCTCCACACAAAACATAAATGTAACAGTGTTTTGATTCATCATGTCCACACGAATGCGATGTTCTCTGTGATTAGAGAGTTGGCCTGCAGACGACTGATATTAATACAGATTACTCACCTTATAACTGTGAGCCAAACATCAGGATTATTAATGTTTTAGATGAAGTAGGTTTGCGATTTATAAGCCTTTGACTCTAAAAGGAAAGTTTGTTGTCGACCTCACAAAATCTGATGTGAAAGTTTGAAATAGTTTTGTAAGCTTACAGTTTATTATTCCAGTAAACCTGTGACTGAAAGATTACAGCAGTAAAATGGGACACACACTCACGAGGACGCCATTAAACATTATAAAACTTAATAAAATAATGGATAATCATCTTTGATCCACTTATCAAAACTCCTGGGCCACCAAATCTGATTATGATGATAGACAGTGATCAGACAAGCATGGATATTTGATAACACTTTACAATAAGCTCTTTTTAAATTATTAACAAACATGAACTAATAATGAGCAATATAGTTTTACGGTATTGTTAATGGTTCATGTTTTAGTGCATTAATACTACACATTTGACACATTTGAAAATGCATACATTTTGAGAATGAAGATTAAGAAATTAAGAAATACTGTAGTATTGTTCATTATTAGTTCATGTTAACTAATGTAAAGCTTGTTGTAAAGTTGTTGCCAAATATTATTCTATACAATTATCATAGTTATCATACAGAGATTTTTACCTGTTCTGATGTCGTTGATTCAGTCGAATATTGTGGCTTATTTAGACATACATATATATGCATCTAATTTACACTGTGCAAATAGTGATAAATGCTGTTCAAGTACAGCGAACAGTAAAAAGAAAGTGTTGTTTTTGTTAACAAACTAAAATTTAAATATTTTTCAGTAATTGAAATTAAGAAATTGAAAGAAATAGATGAAAAAGTGCTTCTATTATGCCTTTTCGAATATTCCGTTTCATGCAGGGTTTGTGAATGTAAAAGTTCTGCAAAGTTTTAAAGATAAAAGTACATGACAGATAACGTTATTGTCTCCTAAAACAAAACATTTATTCCGCTGAAACGAGTCGTCAGCAATTCAGTCTCACTTCCTGCTGAAGGTTTGTAACTCATTTGCATAATGCCAGCCTCTGGTCTTGATTGGCTGAACAGCGTCTCTTAGCTCCGCCCTCAAACACTAGTGTATCTGAGACTGGAAGAGTTTGGTTCGTGTTGTTTGTGTCGAGGAGATGCTGTTTTCTGCTGACAAAGCAAATCCACTTGATACGGTAAAACCCACGACATTGTTACTGTTCCTATCACTGAATGTCAAGAGCTGAGATTCAGATATGATGATGTGCGTTTGCTTTCTGACCAATCAGAGCAGAGCAGCTCTCAGAGAGGCGGGGCTTAGAGAGACTGAATCTTCAAACTGAGCGTTTCAGACACTGAGAGAAAAGAGCTGACGCTGCAGTGGAGATTATTAGAGCATTACATTAATGCGTGTGAACCTGTTGTAGGAGACGCCAAAACAACATTAGGAGCCTTTAAAATAGCATAACAGGGACACTTTAAATTTTATCTAAAAAATAGAAATCTTGCTGTAGCAACTAACTGAAATAAAAAAGTTAAGGTTGACTACTTAAATCACTAAAGGTCCACCAATAGGCCAATTTACGCAATTTTAATTCCTTACAAATAGGGAGTGAAAGGAAAAAAAACATCTTATTCCTACCATCTACAGTTTGTTTTATATAATATTCCCGCCAAAAAAAAAAAATGATTCGCAGAACGTCGTACTCAACCTGAACCGTCGTACTTTGACATATTCCATGCGTAACCTGTGCGTCTATTCTCAGGCGATGGTTTAGTCGTCTATTTAATGTTCACTGAAAGCCCAAACGTTGCCTTGTTTTATTCTAGACGTCTGACTGTGTTTGGACGCTATTAGACGTCTTTTAAACGCAAACTTGCTTGCTGAGAGTGAGATGTTTCAGAGCAAACCAGATTTATGGAGTCTGGTGTTTATATGCAATTTTTTTTTTATTATTATTGTTTTTATTTTTAACACTGACCTGTTTTATCATGTAGCAATTTGGGATTAGCTTAAATATAAAGTGCATTACAAATTAAATTTATTATTATTATTATTACGCAAAACAAGCCTCTGAACTGTGCGTTATGATTCTGTGTTATGATTATTCTCTGCTCTGTGAAAGCAGGTTTCGGGGCGTCCTCTCTGTCAAACACCTCTCTGTCAAACACCCCCCCCCCCCGTTCCTCTGGCGTCAGGTCAATTATTCACAGAGAGGGAAACACACCTGAGTCCCAAGCGGATCGGCTGATGTAGGGTCGGACAGCAGGACGGGGGAAACTTCCCATTTCCACTGCAATGCCAGGTGATGATTCAGCCCGAGCCCGAGAGGTTCAGGCCTTCAGAGGTGACCTTCTCTTCCCAAACCAATCCCAGAGGAGGGATGGAAATCCACGTCAACTTTGTTTGTTTGCTGAGAGAGATAAGGCTGAGGCTGCGTCTACATTAATCCGGATACATTTGAATGTGTGGCGTTTTCGTTTAAAAAAGCTCTCTGTCTAAAACTAGCGTTTTCAGGCATTTTCCAAAAGTTTCTCATCCACACTGAAATTTCGTAAAACACTAAATTCATCTTATTGCACATGCGTAAAACCTTTACTGATACAGACGTGGAAAAAAATACTAAAGTTATCACGCAATTCTTCTGACAGGATGATTTTATTTATCAGAATATCTCAGCATTCACTGATCGTCCAGGTCTCTCTCTCTCCATTACATGTTTGGTGTAAAAAGCAACCGCTCTAATGTTTCACCGCAGGACAGCAAATGTGTGTAAATTCTGTCATGTTTGCAGGACTGTGATATGAAGAGTGTGTGAAGTAACGCCTCGGTTACTAACGTAACCTCGGTTCCCTGAGAGGAGGGAACGAGTATTGCGTAAGTAGCTTACGCTATGGGAAAACTCCTTTTCTCGAGAATATTGAAGTCTTTACGTAAAACGCATTGCAGCTGCACAGCAGACAGCAATGAGTGAAGGAGCTCGTCATTGGCTGTGCTGCGGCAACTTGCTCGAACCAATGACGGGGCGACTCTGAATGCTCGACCAATGAGCGCGCCTCGCGCCCGCGCGCGTCAGAGCCCGCCAAGATGGGCGTGGCCAAGAGCTATATATTGGGCGCCACGTCATGAGAGTTCTTTAGGTTAAAACGACTGAAGCGAACTAACCAAGCACAAGCACGGCAGCTTACGCAATACTCGTTCCCTCCTCTCAGGGAACCGAGGTTACGTTAGTAACCGAGTCGTTCCCTTTCGAGAGGTCTCTCCTATTGCGTAAGTAGCTTACGCTATGGGAACACCATGCAAAACGCTGTGCGTGCTGAACTTCGCTTTATGATAGCCAGAGGCAGGTGCCTGAGCTAAAAAGCAAAGTTATCATCCAACTAGCCGGCAGAGGCGAGCTTTATATGTGGGAAAAAAGTAAAGAGCAGCCAGAAGGCGCTCAGTGTGACACAAGCACGTACATAATCTAGATACGAACTCATAGTTCTACTAGCATCATGCTGATAGTACATTGGAATGCAATGTCGGGACCTGTAGGTTGTAAAACCTGATAAATGTGGACGGTGAGGCCCAGCCTGCCGCCGCACAAATATCCTCGATCGGTATCCCGCTCGACCACGCCCAGGAAGAAGCCACACTCCTGGTGGAGTGTGCTTTGACTCCCTAGGGGCATTGAAGTCCCTTGGCTTCATAAGCCAGAGCTATAGCCTCAACTATCCAGTGAGAGATTCTCTGCTTTGAAACGGCGGAACCCTTCGTACGGCCGCCAAAGCATACAAACAGTTGTTCTGTCTGTCTGAATGGGGCAGAACGCTCCAAATACACTCTGAGAGCACTAACGGGGCAGAGTAGGTTAGCGTCGTGTTCGTCTGCTGGAGACGATAGCGCAGTTAGGGAGATAACCTGTGCTCTGAAGGGAGTGGTGAGCACTTTAGGAATATACCCATGTTTTGGCCTAAGGACGACCCTGCAGTCGTTAGGTCCGAATTCCAAGCAGGCAGCGCTTGCCGAAAGCGCGTGCAGATCGCCCACTCTCTTGACCGAGGCGAGTGCCAGCAAGAGCGCAGTTTTGAGCGAGAGCTGCTTAAGGTGCACGGTTCGGAGTGGTTCGAACGGGGGCCCTTTAAGGGCGTCTAGGACAGTAGCTAGGTCCCAGATCGGCACTGAGGGGGGGCGTGAAGGGTTCATCCTCCTAGGCCCCTTAGGAAACGAATAATTAGGTTGTTTCTTCCCAATGGACGTTCCATCACAGGGTCGTGTGACGCTGTGATGGCCGCCACATATACTTTGAGCGTGGAGGGGGAGCGGCCCGCCTCCAGAAGCCCTTGTAGAAAAGCGAGTACGTTCGTAATCTCGCATGTTTCAGGGTTCAGGCCCTCGGCGTTACACCAGTCACTGAACACTTTCCATTTCTGGGCATATAAGCGTCTCGTGGAGGGCGCCCGCGCCTCAGTGATGTTTTTTAGCGCTCCACTCGTGAGGTTCCTGGGAACCCGTTGAGGGGCCATGCATGAAGGGCCCACAGATCGGGGCGGGGATGAAATATCATCCCGCTGGCCTGACTGAGGAGGTCTGGCCTCAGTGGAATCGGCCGTGGTGCAGATTGCATTTGCATCAATTCTGGAAACCATGTTTGGTTCTTCCAGAGTGGGGCTATCAGGAGCACTGCGTTTTTCTCCTTGTAGGCGAAGAGGTCGACCTCCGCCTCGCCAAAGATTTTCCATGACCACTGAATCGTCAGCGGGTTGAGAGCCCATTCTCCTGGGAGAATCTTGTCTCTGGATAGCATGTCTGCCCCTTGGTTCAGCGCGCCTGGCACATGCGCTGCTCTCAGCGAGCGCAAGTTGTGCTGGGACCATAAGATGAGTATCCTGGCCATTGAATGCATGGAGCTCGACCTGAGTCCACCCTGGCGATTTATGTACGACACTACTGTCATGTTGTCCGTTCGGACGTGTTCGTTTTTTAGATGTGGAAGCAGGGCTCTGAGAGCCAAAGCGACCGCTTTCATCTCCAGACAGTTTATGTGTAGGCGCTATGTGTAGGAGACAGGCCTGCCCTCGTAAAGGACCCCCCAACCTATTTTGGAGGCATCTGTTGTGATCATCTTTCTCCTTGTGTTCACACCCAGACTCACGCCTGACTGGTACAGCCGTGGTTCGCTCTGATTAAAAGGTGGCCCGAACGCCACGCGTGAGCAGGGACGCGGCTCTTGAGCCAGCGTTGGAGAGGACGCATATGCAACAATCCTAGCTGGAGTACGGCCGATGCTGAGGCCATGAGAACCGTTATATACGGGTGGGGACACACACATCAGCTTTGTGTTGCTTGTTTGGGAGTGGAGCATGCTCAGTCAGTCCTCGAGGGGGCTGATTGTGAGCATTGTATGAGTCTATCTATGAAGACGCTCCGCTCTCGCCGATCGTTCTTTGAGGAGGACGGTACGGTTTGCGCTCCCCGCGCGGGTCCCGCTGTTGCCTAGACACGGCGGCGACTCGCATTTTGGGGTTCGAAAACGGATCTGACAGCGTGGGTTGGGACGGGCCCCGCCCTATCTCAGCTTTCACCTGCAGATCCAGTTTGCTGCGATTTCCAGTTCTGAGGAATTGGTATCGTTAGTGTTTTGTTAAGAAAAAGTGAACAAAACAAATAAAAATATTAAGAACAAGGCAGATGTTTGATTTTTCAATAAATAGGCAGCTCATAACTCTGTTGAATAAAGAGGAGCTTTTAAAAGGAGGCTTTTCTAATGCTGTTGCTAGTTAAATATTTACTGGGCAGCTGAACATTATGAGAGTGAAAATAAAAAGAGTTTATTAGATGAAATATATCTAAAAAAACAGGAAAACTCTGTATCTCAGCCTCCTCGTCGGGGACTACTGGTTTTCCCTATCTCCACACTGAGGTGTCGAGATCGTGGAATAAACCGGTTTCTATTTTATGTGTTTAATACCCAAACGTCTAACTAGAGTAATGTTATGGGTATTAAGTATCATGGTATGACAGTGCCTTGGATTATAGAGACGCTTGCGAGCTTTCTCTCTCCCGAGTCGGCGTCATCATTTTTAACCCCGACGTTACCCACCAGCCATCTTTAATAATAAATACATTTTATTAGGCAGTACTGGTGGGTATTTAAGGACATAGATGAATGTGAGGATGTCAGCATTGACTCTATTCGAGAATATATATATATATATATATATATATATATATATATATATATATATATATGTGTTTATATGTATACGTTTTTCTGATATAAAAATAAAGAAAAAAAAGATAAAAATGTCTGTTCTTCTGGACGCTCCGCTTTCATGAAAACTAAACCTTTCAGCGGCGTTCCAGAGGTTTCTTCCTCACCAATCTATGTTCCTGAAACTGGCATAGAGTACAAAGAAGAAGACCTGATGCCGAGGCTATCAGGCTTCTAAGGGTGGTCCCCTCCAGGGTAGGGACGGTTTTGAGAATTCGTTTCTCCTCGGCGCCCTCTGGGGTGCGACTCTCTGAGGAGGGTCGCAGCGCTGCCAGTTCGGTTGTTCCCTGCCGGTTCGCCGCTTCAGGGCGCCGAGGTGTCAGCGTCCCCGTGCAATCCTCTGAGGAGGGTTGTAGAATGGTCAGTTCGGTTGTTCCCTGCCGGTTCGCCGCTTCAGGGCACCGAAATGGTTGTTCAATCAAATCCAGAGGCCAGTCTCGAGAGACTGGTTCCCTTATCGGAATTTCTGGCAGCGTGGAAACTTCTGCCAAATATTTCTCTATGGGTCCTGCACATAATAGAAAAGGGTTACAGAATTCAGCTCGGTTCTCGTCCGCCCAGATGTCAGGGGGTCCTCCCTACGGTAGTGGACTCACAGCAGGCTCTGGTTATGGAGCATGAAGTTCTGACACTTCTTCAAAAAGGAGCTATAGAAAGGGGTTCTCATCCCAGCAGAGAGTTGGGGTTTACAGCCGTTACTTCATTGTTCCAAAGAAGGATGGAGGGTTGCGTCCTATTTTAGATCTGCGCCATTTAAACAGCAGAGTTCAGAAACTCAAGTTCAGAATGCTTACACTCAAACAGATTGTATCACAGATTCAGTCCAAGGACTGGTTTGTCACAATAGACTTACGCGTACTTCCAAGTATCTATCCATCCTCATCACAGGAAGTTCCTGAGGTTCACTTTAAAAACGGGGGCGAAGCATACCAGTATCGGGTTCTTCCATTTGGCCTAGGTTTATCACCCCGCACCTTTACAAAATGCGTGGATGCAGCTCTGGCTCCTTTGAGACTCAAGGGCATTCGCGTATTATATTATATCGACGATTGGTTGATCCTAGCTCAATTTGAGCATATGGCAGTTCGGCATCGAGATGTCGTTCTGTCTCATTTAAAGATGTTGGGGTTGCCACTCAACGCCAAGAAGAGTGTGATCCTCCGAGCTCAGAGGACCACTTTTCTAGGTGTATTATGGGTTTATCTAGGCCAGTAACTCACTGTGAAACAGTTTCAGACTGTGGGTCTCATGGCAGCTGTGTCCAACGTAATTACTTTTGGCCTTCTGTACATGAGACCCCTGCAGTGGTGGCTCAGGACCAAGGGGTTTTCTCCGAGGGGAAATCCCTCACAAGTCGGATGCTTCCCTCACAAGTCGGGAGTGATCATGAGTGGTTGCTCGGCGGAGGGTCCGGACAACACACTGACGATCTCGTATATCAGAGCAGATATCCTGTTGAGGCAGGGGCTGAGGCCCGGGGAATGGAGACTTCACCCCGAGGTGGTGGAGCTCCTATGGGAGATCTTTGGTCAAGCTCAGGTCGATCTTTACACATCATACGATACAACCCATTGTCCGCTATGGTTTTCCCTCACATATCCAGCTCCTCTCGGACTGGACGCTATGGTGCAGGTGTGGCCGAGGCTGCACCTGTACACATTCCCCCGATATCAATGCTCCCGGGAGTTCTGCTGGGGTGCGACTCTCTGAGGAGGGTCGCAGCGCTGCCAGTTCGGTTGTTCCCTGCCGGTTCGCCGCTTCAGGGCGCCGAGGTGTCAGCGTCCCCGTGCAATCCTCTGAGGAGGGTTGTAGAACGGTCAGTTCGGTTGTTCCCGCTTCAGGGCACCGAAATGATTGTTCAATCAAATCCAGAGGCCAATCTCGAGAGACTGGTTCCCTTATTGGAATTTCTGGCAACGTGGTAACTTCTGCCAAATATTTCTCTATGGGTCCTGCACATAATAGAAAAGGGTTAAACGGACTTGTGGAAACGGTGGGCTTGGCCTCTGAGGGGGCCCAGCTCATAGACTCCGGTCTCTCGACTGAGGTCGTTGAGACCGTCCATCAATCCAGAGCTCCTTCCACGAGAAAACCATGTACATTGAAATGGAAACTGTTCTCTACATGGCTTGGAGAACGTTTTTTAATCTTGTTAACTGCCCGGTTGGTACAGTTCTCGATTTCCTACAAGACCGTTTCTCTGCTGGATTATCTCCCTCCACCTTAAAGGTGTACGTAGCGGCTATATCTGCTTATCACCCCTCTCGGGGCTTCTTCTCTTGGGAGAGATCCTCTTATTATTTTATTATTTGTTTTCTCCTTGGTACATTGAGGCTCAGGCCTGCACTGCAATCTAGGCACCGGCTTGGGATTTGGCCATTGTACTTGAGGGTCTGGTTTTGGCTCCCTTCGAGCCCATCTAGGAGGTTTCAGAAAAATTCCTCACTCTAAAGACTATATTTCTCCTTGCTATTTCATCTATCAAGAGAATTGGTGATTTACATGCTCTGTCGGTTGCTCCTTCATGTCTGGAATTTGCACCTGGTATGGTGAAAGCATTCCTCTACCCTAGACCGGGTTATATTCCTAAGGTCCCACTAAATGTTGGGGGCCCAATACTGCGGCAGGCCTTTTATCCTCCACCCTTTAATACCCCAGATCAGGAACAGCTTAACCTGTTATGTCCAGTCCGGGCTTTAGATGCCTACGTTCACAGAGCTGCTCTGTGGCGTAAATCTGAGCAATTATTTGTTTGCTTTGGGTCACTCAAGAGAGGATGCCCTGCATCTGAACAGGTGATGAGTAAATGGATAGTCGAGGCTATTTCATTGGCTTATGAAGCGGCCGGACAGCCTTCACCTATGGCTGTGCGGGCCCATTCTACTCGGAGTATGGCGGCCTTTATTTCGGGAGTTTCCCTTCTTGACGTGTGTAATGCGGCAGGATGGTCCTCTCCGCATACATTTGTCAGGTTTTATGACCTTGACCTCTCCACTCCTGGGGCGAGGTTGCTTGCTTCTTAGTGTGCGCAGGACTTCACACAGAACGGGCATTTGTCATTATGGCATAGTGGGGATGGGGTTCCCACCGCGTCTCAAACGCAGCTCGAGTTCCCTTGAAAGGGAACGTCTCAGGTTACGTATGTAACCCTGGTTCCCTGATAGGGAACGAGACGCTGCGTTTGCCTGCCATACTTCCTGCATGCCCTGATCGACTTGCTTTTCAGGCCTTTCAGAAGCTGTCACGGTCTGATTTCAAGGGTGCTTTATAGTTTCCTGGTCAATGACGTCACCTATGTCGTAGCGGGCTTCCATTGGACTGATTTTACACGTGCTTCACGACGTATCACGCAGAGCGTTCCCACCGCGTCTCAAACGCAGCGTCTCGTTCCCTATCAGGGAACCAGGGTTACATACCTAACCTGAGACGTTTTCCCATAGCGTAAGCTACTTACGCAATAGGAGAGACCTCTCGAAAGGGAACTTATTTTAGCAACTGTGAGAAAGTGAATCGCACATAACAGACACAATACTGGAATAAACATGAATATATCTATGGGTTCAACATGCGTCACATGACTAAACTTACATCATCGTTTTTAAATACCTCTCAGTCCACACTACAACGAGAAAACAGCGTTTTCAAATTATCCACTTCGGAGAGCGTTTTGAATAAGCTTCGGTTTCATTAATAAAAACGCTGCCTCAGTGTGACGGAAAGACCAAACGGAGAGAAAAAGATGCGTTTTCAAACGAAACCGTATTAGTGTGGACAAGGCCTGAGATCCACTGTGAAGTGAGCAGGACGTCACTGCTCTTTACAATACAAATGCTGTTTGATAACGTCACACACTTTTCTTCTCACTCACACTGTAGATTGTTGTGGCAAAGCTTTTAATTCAAATGCATTCGCAGTTTTGTCTTCTGTGCAGCACTGATGAAAACAAACACGCAGGGAATATTTCCTTTCGATATTCATAGAGATCTTCAGCTAATTACTTTTCGATATGAATCCAGGAAAACATACACAAACGCACAACATTTGCATCAGATCGCTTGAGTGCAATGTAACGTCTGAGACACTAGCAAATAAACTTGATATCTACGAAAAGGACTGAATGCTCTGCAATCTACTATTATAACATATATTAAGAATTATATGCATATTTTATACTACTTTTTGTTTTCTGTATGAACACCAAAACATAGTGCTGCAACCATAATTATTATTTTTTTTTTTTACATAAAATATATTATTGTGCTGGAATCAATGGCAAACAATAGCAGACAAAAATTTTGGAATAGTGAATTTTAATGATTTTTTATATATACGTCTCTTCTGCTCACCAAGGCTGCATTTATTTATTCAAAAATACAGTAAAAATAGTGTAATATTATTACAGTTGAAAGTGACTGTTTTCTATGTGAATATATAGTAAAGTGTAATTTATTCCTGTGATCAAAGCTGAATTTTCAGCATCATTACTCCAGTCTTCAGTGTCACATGATCCTTCAGAAATCAGTATAATATGATGATTTGATGATCAAGAAATGATCATTTATGATTATTATCAATGTCGAAAACATGTGGAAACATTTTTATTGACACATTACCATTCAAAAATATATGGTAAGAAAGAAAAAACAGATCAAAAGTGACATTAAAGACATTTATAATGTTACAAAGATTCTATTTCAAATAAATGCTGTTATTCTAAATGTTTCTAATTTCCTGAAAAATAAAATGTATCACAAAATTCTGAAGCAGCACAGCTGTTTTAACACTGATAATTATCATAAATGTTTCTTGAGCATCAAATCATCATATTATAGTGATTTCTGAAGGATCATGTGACACTGAAGACTGGAGTAATGATGATGAAAATTCAGCTTTGATCACAGGAATTACTATATATTCACATAGAAAACGTCTACGGTTACGTATGTAAACCTCGTTCCCTGAGTAGGGAACGGAGACGTTACGTCGGATGGCGACGAATGGGGTTTCGCTTAGAAAGCCTATCAACTTTGAGTATTACAAAATGAGCCAATGGCAAAGAAATGCCATGGGTCTGCGGAATTTGCATTGCGTAACTCCGCCCCACCTCGTGGGTTAAAAGGAGGAAGCCGGCAGCAAGCAGATATGTTTCTTCGCTGAGGAGCCAAGACTGAGCTCAGGCGATCCCCGCGGTACAGGGGAAAGTGGCAGGCAGACGTAACTTCTCCGTTCCCTACTCAGGGAACGAGGGTTACATACGTAACCGTAGACGTTCCCTTTCGTTGTTACTCCGAGTTACGTCGGATGACGACGAATGGGGTTACCAGTCTAATCACGCCACCTTCTCAGCTGTCTTCCAGTGCCCTGCGTAAATCGAGATCCCTGTCGAGACTGGACGAAGGACTCCATTAAACACAGGAATACCAAGGTACACTGGGAAGCATATCCCAAGCTAGGGGAAGTATGCAATTAATGCCAACCCGGAGGGGGGGGGGGGGGGGGGGCGTTAGAGAATACACATATGACCCGAAAGAACATATGGAGAACACTGGGGTATCCAGCCGCAGGTGGAATATTTCAACCCCAGGGGTGGCAAGGTGGCTTGCCAAGGGAAAGACACATGCTACGAGAGGCTTACAGTGGAAATACACATGTGGGGGTCGCTCAGGGGAGGGACCATGCACACGGGAGGCACCTAGCCGACGCACAGGCAATAGACACTGGCGCCAACGTCAGGAGTGCTGGAGGAACTCAGGGCTTTCGGGGAAGCTCACCTGAGGAGAATATTGCACGTATCCAGTCCGTGGAGTGGAGTGGAGAGCAAGCGAAGACACCTTAGCGGGTCCAGTACTAGCTGGTTGAAGCGAGTACATGAGAGGACACTGGCTCAACTCGGAGATTGTAGAATCTGGCGAATGTGTTAGGTGTCGCCCAGCCTGCAGCTCTGCAGATGTCTGTTAGCGAGGCGCCATGCGCTAGAGCCCAAGAGGATGCCACGCTCCGGGTGGAGTGGACAGTCACACCAAGGGGGCACGGTCGACCTTGCTGCTGGTATGCCAAAGCAATGGCGTCCACTATCCAGTGAGACAACCTTTGCTTGGAGAGAGCCTTTCCCTTCAGCTTCCCACCATAACAGACAAAGAGCTGGTCTGAGGTCCTGAAACACTGCGTCCTGTCTACATAGGCGCGGAGAGCACGTACTGGACAGAGCAGTGCCAAGGCTGGGTCTGCCTCCTCCGGGGGCAGCGCTTGCAGGTTCACCACCTGGTCCCGGAAGGGAGTGGTAGGAACCTTGGGCACATATCCAGGCCGGGGTCTCAGGATCACGTGAGAGTAAGCCAGCCCGAATTCCAGGCACGCTTCGTCAACGGAGAATGCGTGCAGGTCCCCTACCCTCTTGATGGAGGCCAGAGCAACCAGGAGCGCTGTCTTCATAGACAGGAATTTAAGCTCGACTGATGCACTGGCTCAAACGGAGCACTCTTCAGGGCAGTTAGAACCACTGAGAGGTCCCAAGAGGGAACGAGAGGAGGGCGAGGCGGATTTAGTCTCCTCGCTCCTCTCAGGAACCTGATGACCAGGTCGTGCTTCCCCATCGACTTACCTTCGATGAGGTCATGGTGTGCGGCAATAGCGGCAACATAGACCTTCAGGGTGGAGGGAGACAGCCTTCGCTCCAGCCCCTGTTGAAGGAAGTAAAGCACAACTCTGATCGAGCATCTCCGGGGGTCTTCTCTGTGAGAAGAGCACCAGCTGACGAAGAGGTTCCACTTCAACGCATAGACGTGTCTCGTGGACGACGCCCTAGTGGAGGGGATGGTAGCCACCACCGCTGGTGGTAGGGAACTCAAACCTGCCTCGTCCCGTCGAGGAGCCACACGTGGAGGTTCCAGAGATCGGGACGAGGGTGCCATAGGGTGCCCCGTCCCTGAGAAAGAAGGTTCTTACTAAGAGGGATCGGCCAGGGAGGTGCTGTCGCGAGGAGTACTAGTTCGGGGAACCAGGTCCGGTTGGGCCAGTAAGGGGCAACCATGATGACCTGCTCCTCGTCCTCCCTGACCTTGCGCAAGGTCTGCGCAAGAAGGCTCACTGGGGGAAACGCATACTTGCGGCCCTGCGGCCAGCTGTGCGCCAGAGCATCCGTGCCGAGCGTGCCCTCGGTCAGGGAATAAAACTGGGCGCAATGGGTCGAGTCGTTGGAGGCAAACAGATCTATCTGTGCGTCTCCGAACTGGTCCCAAATCAGCTGGACCGACTGGGGATGGAGTCGCCATTCTCCAGGGAGTGGCTTAAGCCATGAGAGCTTGTCGGCTGCACAGTTCAGCGCTCCGGGAATGAAAATGGCTTGAAGCGACCTCAGATGCTTCTGACTCCATAGGAGGAGGTGGCGGGCGAGTTGTGACATACGGCGCGAGCGTAGACCACCTTGACGGTTGATGAACGCTACTGTGGCGGTATTGTCTGATCGAACTAGTACGTGTTGACCCCTGAGCAGCGCCCGGAAGCGGTGCAGGGCAAGGCGTACTGCCAACAACTCGAGGCAATTGACATGCTATAGCCGCTGGGGTCCTGTCCAGGAGCCCGCAGCAGCATGTCCATTGCACATGGCGCCCCAGCCCGTGGTGGAGGCATCTGTTGAGACAACAACATGCCGGGAAGCTCGTTCCAGGGGGACACCTGCCCTGAGAAAACTGAGGTTCGACCACGGGGTGAAGAACTGACGGCAGGTCGGAGTAACTGGTACTCGGAGCGTGCCGTGTTGCCATGCCCACCTCGGGACTCGGTCGCGAAGCCAAAGCTGAAGCGGTCTCATATGAAGCAATCCGAGCGGCGTGACCGCGGCTGCAGATGCCATATGCCCCAGGAGCCTCTGAAAGAGTTTCAGTGGAACAGCACTCCTGCCCTTGAATTGTCTCAGGCAAGTCAGCAGTGACTGCGCGCGCTCGCTCGTAAGCTGCGCGGACATGGCGACCGAGTCGATGTCCATACCGAGAAAAGAGATCCTCTGCACGGGGCAAAGTTTGCTCTTCTCCCAGTTGACCCGAAGGCCCAGACGAGCTAGGTGCCAAAGCACTAGGTCCCTGTGTTCGCAAACCTGATCTCGAGAGTGAGCTAGGATCAGCCAGTCGTCGATATAACTCAGGATGCGAACCCCGTGTTCCCGAAGGGGAACAAGGGCAGCCTTGACGACCTTCGTGAAGATGCGAGGAGACAGGACTAGCCCGAAAGGGAGAACCGCGTACTGGTATGCCTGCCCCTTGAAAGCAAACCGGAGGAACGGTCTGTGTCGAGGAAGAATGGAGACATGAAAGTAGGCGTCCTTCAGGTCGATCGCTGCAAACCAATCCTGGGGCCGTATGCATTCGAAAACGCGTTTGGCGAAGAGCATCTTGAACGGCATCCTTTGAAGGGAGTGGTTCAGCACGTGCAAGTCCAGGATTGGCCGTAACCCACCGGTTTTCTTGGGGACAATGAAGTAGGGACTGTAGAAGCCGGACCTCATCTCGGCTGGAGGGACAGTCTCGATTGCACCCTTCGCCAGCAGGGTAGCAATCTCTACTCTCATGATGGGGGCATTGCCACCGACCAAAGTGGAGTGGACTCCCCTGAAGCGGGGAGGAGACCGTGCGAACTGAATCGCATAGCCGAGCCTGATGGTCCGCGCGATCCAGCGGGACAGACGGGGAAGCTCTAACCAGGCTCCCAGGAACTGAACCAGCGGGATCATGCGAACCACAGGCATCCCCCCGGAGGAGCAGCGAAGTGGAGTAACTGGCCCAGACGTGGACGGCATAGCGGCCCGGTGTGGGGGCACAGTTAGCAACCGCGCCCTGGCAGAGGGGGCCAGGGGAGGACCAGGCTGGTCGTTCCGTGGGGGCCTGCTCTGCCAGGGGTCTGGCGACAGAGGGGGACAAGGGCGAAGCGGTCCGTGGACGTCACGCCGTGTCAACCGCCTCTGGGACAGAGGGGGGCGAGGAGAGCACGGCTTGTGGGCGGCGCTCTGTGTCGCCCGAGAACTCTGTGAGCTCAGGGAAGAGGGGATTGTTTCTGTCTTTAACCACATTAGGGTGCTGCCCACCCGTGGGTGAGCAGCGGGGAGTGGAGAACAAAAGATTCTCCCCCGGCCCTCCACCGGGGGAAGGAGTGGTCCTGCTACCACCTCCTGAGAAACAACCATCATCCCTGAGCAGACCGTCTCAGGAGCGCCGCTTGGCCCGGCGTTTAGCTGGGGGCGGGGCAGGAGAGGGCTGAGGCGCCTTCTTGCGGCTTCCTCCGCGACCGGCCCTGGGTGGAGGCTGCTGCGTGGTCCGGGCGGGAGGGGCGGGAGCCGCAGGAGGGCGCCCTCGGCGGGAAACAGGTCGAGGCGTCTGCCCGGCCGGCTGGGTGGAGGCAGCAGCGGGCCGGCGGGGCAGAATGTGTTTGATGGCCTCGGTCTGTTTCTGGGCAGTTGAAAACTGTTGGGCAAAATCTTCAACTGCACCGCCGAAGAGGCCGGCCTGGGACAAGGGGGCGTTAAGCAGACGGGTCCGCTCCGCGTCCCACATGTTAGCCAGGTTCAGCCACAGATTTCTCTCCTGGACCACAGCTGTGGACATCACCAGACCCAGGGAGCGCGCGGTAACCTTCGTCGCCCGGAGAGCAAGGTCGGTAGTGGCGCGCAGCTCATCAAAGAGCCCTGGGTCTTTCCTACCCTCGTGCATGTCTCTGAGCATCTGGGCCTGGTAGACCTGAAGAGTGGCCATAGCATGCAGTGAAGCAGCCGCCTGTCCCGCCGCTCTGTAAGACTTCGCCACCAGGGTCGACGAAAATCTACAGGCTTTGGATGGGTGCTTAGGCTCGCCCGAGAAGAAGCACTCTGAGGACATAGTTGCATGGCAACAGAGCGTTCAACCGGGGCAAGCCCAGTGTACCCACGGGCAGCTGCCTCATCGAGGGGAGGAAAGGCGGATGAGACCAGCGAGCGGTCCCGAGAATACAGGGGGGTCTTCCAGGACTTCGAGATCTCATCATGCACATCCGGGAAGAAAGGTATTGGGGTTTGCCGAGGACGAGGGTCGGCGGCCTTACCCAAAAACCAATCGTCCAGCCACGAGCGCTCAGGACAGGGTGGAGGCCTCCACTCAAGTCCGATGCTCGCGGCTGCCCGGGAAAGCATGGCCGCCATCTCCGGATCAGACTCGAGCACAGCCGTATGCACACTGGAAGGTGGCAGCTGTGACGAGCCCTCACTTCCAGAAGACTCAAACCCGCCTAGTGATGCTGCAACAGACATGGCATCTTCCTCTGTAGCTTCAACTGAAACACGCGGGCCACCAGAGGGTAGACCCGCTGGAATCAGCAGTTCGCTAGCGGGCACCGTCATTGAAGAGGGGGGCTGGGGTCGCGGACACATAGTCGGCGCCTTGTTCCAGACCGTAACCCTCAGGTCACCCTGGCCACCAGCCGCAGAGCGGGGGGTGGATGAGGGGACTCTCACTCTTGCGAGTTCACAGAGTCTCAACCTATATATGACGCGATGATCATGTTCCCAGAGAGAACATGAGTCATCCACGAGCGCTGCTCTAGCATGATCAATGCCTAAACATACTATGCAACGCTCAGAGACCGATACCAATCTGCCGCAACCAGAAGTACACGGGCGAGACATCTTTAAAAAGACGTGCCACGTGTAAGCTCTTTTGTGAGAGAAAACTCAAGTGTTGAAGCACCCGGGGAGAAACGCACCAACTGGCAGACCACTGCAACAGATCAGCAGGAAGCACGCTCTCGCCGTAGATCGCCGTCACACCAACACTCGAGGTACTCGTTTGTAAAGCTGACGATTCAGAGATGGCTTGTGGAGAGAAGAATACACTTGGCTCCGAAGCGAAAACATATCTTTTGCTGCCGGCTTCCTCCTTTTATACCCACGAGGTGGGGCGGAGTTACGCCATGCAAATTCCGCAGACCCATGGCATTTCTTTGCCATTGGCTCGTTTTGTAATACTCGAATTTGATAGGCTTTCTAAGCGAAACCCCATTCGTCGTCATCCGACGTAACTCGGAGTGACAACGAAAGGGAACAGCTGTTTACATTGAAATAATATTTCACTATTTTTACTGTATTTATGATCAAATAAATGCAGCTTTTGTGAGCAGAAAATAACATTTTAAACCATCACACTTATTACTTTAAACTTACTTTAAACTTTATTGTATAACTAGGAAAGTAATAGAAAACTAACTTACTTCCAAAAACGGATCATGTACACTTCACTTAAATCTGATGTTGAGAAAGCCTTATCAGGAGAACGAGAGATGGTCAGAAACATCCCACAAGGCCATTCTGACAGCGTTGCTCATGTTAGCGTGACACATGCACTCTGATCACTGGAACAAAGCCTTTGATTGATCATATTAATGTCCCTGTTCTAAAGATTTATGCATTTTAATCAAGCTTATTGATGCCGGCGGACTCATAACATACCTCATCCTCATTATGATGCGATAAGAGCAGTTGTTTACATGGAGGATCATTTATGGCACTTGAGAGGAGAAATGGCAACTTCCTTCATAAGCTTCATTTCCATAAGCGACGGCCGGCGAGATGCAAACATCTGCTCCTTTACAGGGTTTTTCAACTGCTTACACACTTTCTCAAAACTTTACACACAAATCCAAGAATTGCACACAAAATGCAAAATGCATCACATCTCTTGCAAAATGGAGCACTGCATTCAAAATATCACAAACATCTTAAAAGCAAATATTTGTCTTACGTTGCAAACACCTTTGCCCTAATATAATATTTTTTGGATATATCATATACACACAGTTATTCAAAACCTAAAGCTCTTCTTTCATGAGCTCATAAATACATTTCTGTACAAGATTGAAAGTAATTGTCAGAGAGATGTTGAAAAAATCAAGTATCTTAATTTCCTTTTTCAAACACAACCTATCAAAACACCGCAGTAATTCATCAGAGCCTCTCACACACACACACGCACGCACGCACGCACACACACACACACACACACACACACACACACACACACGCACACGCACACGCACACGCACACACACACACACACACACACACACACACACACACACACACACACACACACACACACACACACACACACACACACACACACGCGGCTTTAGAGTAGGCTTATAAAAGGTCAAAGGTCGAGTTACATGTTTTTCGGACTGTGTAATACTGTATTCATAACCACAGCTGCTTACAGTAACAAAATTAATAGTTTGATTTCAATCTTGCTTTCGTGTTTACCGTGAATTTTTCAACATCTCCCTGACAATAACTTTCAATCTTGTACAGAAATGTACAGAAGTGCTCATGAAAGAAGAGCTTTAGGTTTTGAATAACTGTGTGTTTATGATATATCCACAAAAAAAAATTATGACAAAGGTGTTTGCAACGTAGCTTTTGAGGTGTGTTTGTGATATTTTTAATGCAGTGCTTTTTTTGTGTGCAATCCTTGGATTTGTGTTTAAAGATTATTTTTTTTAAAAAGGCAAAGTTTTGAAAATGTGTGTAAGCAGTTGAAAAAAACAGTAACAAATCATAATCTGCTGAGCGTGTGCCGGACAAACTGATGACTGCAACCAAAAGCATAAGTGTAATGTTTGAGTCTGATGCAGGAACCCTGATCTGGACATGTGCATCGCTCCGGGCGGGACAGAGACGAGCTGCCGGTCCTGCTGTTCTCACACACACACACACACACACACACACACACACTCTCTCTCCCGGTGCACTGGAGCGGAGAACAGCACACCGGATCAGGACAACCGTACGAAAAGAAAACATATGAATGATCAATATATTACATATTTGGCAGACACTTATGTAAAGCGACTTACATTGCATTTCAAGATACACATTTACATTCTTATCAGTTCTTGTTTTCCCTGGGAATCGAACCCATGACAGTGGCGTTGCAAGCACCAACACTCTACTGTTTGAACTACAGGAAGTAATAAGTATTCACTACAATGAGCTCTGCATTGTTTCTGCATTAAATTATTGCATTGTTTAAATTAATACTTTTTTTGCTAACTGTGATTTTGTATATGTACATTTCTGAAATACATAACTGAGACAGTTTCCTCTGATAACAGATCACTGTAAATTATGGATTTTCTGTAAAGCTGCTTTGAAATGATGTGTATTATGAAAAGAGCTATACAAAAAAGTGAATTGAATTGAATTAAATGGTTTTACAGTGTATTTGAAAATATACAGAATGATATATTGTGTTAATATATTACAATATATAGAATAATACATAAGGGATTGCCATTTTCATATATTGAAAAATATGTGACAATATATTTACTAATACAACAATGTATGTAATTTTATAATGTATGTAATTTATATACTTCGTAATATATAGATGTATATGTGATCAGATATGGTACTGCATGTGTATTATATTGCAGATATGTTTACTCGTGCAGCATTAACACACATATACGGAGAAATATATAATGTAATATATTTCTTATATTTTTTAATTATTTACATTATAAATGTTTCATATTTTCAAGCTAGTTAAGAGCAGCACACCTGCATGTCCTGAAGTGTTCAGCGGAGGGACTATCACTGCGTGAGGAGCGCACCATTACTGTTATAATTATTATACTCTTAATGGTATATGCGCTATATATGTACACAAAAAAAGATAAAACTTTGTGAATATTACATGTAATGCTATTTTTGTTTTCATTTATAAATATTTTTTATGTATTATATATAGCCATACAAGCACTAGTTTTTAGTGATGCAACGATTCCCTCATGTCACGATTCGATATATATCACGATACAAAACTCATGATACGATATTATTGCGATACTCCAAGATATTTGATAAAAGGTTAACAAAAAATGTACGGTTCATTAAAATGCTAAATCTGATATTGCATTGTGTGTGTAAATGAATAGGATGGACTTGGTGCTGAAACCCAAAGCACAGGATAATAGAGACACCAGAATAACAATATTCATGATTCTGAAGATACAGGATTATTTTAGATAAATATGCTTGAACTCTTTCACCAACTAGATATACTTAAAATAATGTTTTACACAAATATTCATACATTATATTCAACATTATATATAGTAGGTTAATGTAGTACTGACACTAAAACTCTGAAAACTGACATTTTTATTTTGTGTGAATTATACACAATACAGATTGTTGCATTTTTGTAATGCAATATATTGTGACACCCGTACTAGTTTCCCATACTAGTTGTGTTATATATTGCATTATATTTTGCAGTATATTCCCAGATATTTTAGTCCCGTAAGGATGAGGACGGGAGCCAGAGAGACAGGTGAGGGTCCCGACGGGGGTTAGACACAGGATCGTCTCCCCGACTCCGGCTCCAACTGTTGATGTGTCTTAATAACAGCGTGTGTGTGTGTGTGTGTGTGTGTCAGCTGTCGTCAGCGAGAGCCAGTGAAGTGTGCAGATCCAGTCTGGGACCAGAGGCTCCTCACACTCTCGCTTTTGTTCAACAATCAGGCCGACTGACTGGCCTTTGTGTTCGTGGAGGACGAGTCGGATGGAGGAAGTGTGTGTGTGTGTGTGTGTGTAAGCCGATGATCCGCTACAGACTCCTACAGCGAGAGGACATCTAAACACTTTCTGTACTCGCTCAGATATTAAAGGTGTCGCATATTTGCCAAGTTATGATTTAACTCTTTCACCGCCAGTGTTTTTGATCATTCGCACAAAACTTTCAGAATATTGAGTGAGTGTGTGTAAGTGAGAATGTGAGTGTGTGTGTGAGTATGTGTCAGTGTGTGTTTGTGTGTGAGAGTGAGAATGTGAGTGTGTGTGTGAGTATATGTGTTTGTGTGTCAGTGTAAGTGTGTGTTAGTGTGTGTGTGAGAGTGAGAATGTGAGTGTTTGTGTGAGTATATGTGTTTGTGTGTCAGTGTGAGTGTGTTTGTGTCAGTGTGTGAGAGACAGAGTGTGTGTGTTGTGTCTGTGTTTGTGTGTGTGTGTGAGAGAGAGAAATAACAGAGCCTCTGCTTTTAAACAAACAACATTTTTTTCTAGCTTCATGCATTCTTTTTTATCAACACTTGAGTTTGTGTAAGTTTCACAAAAAAGGTTTTGAGCAAAAAGCTGAGAAAATCATGTTTTTGTCGAAGACTGCTTCTGGATCAGATTCAGATTTGATGATCTAAACACAGATGGAGTGATCGAGTCCATCAACACCTCAACGCTTCAGTCCTGTAGCTCGTCCTGGGTCGACATCTCATCCAGTAACATTAACAGTTTTGATTTATAAGTTGTTGAATGTTTGATGATTGAGATATTTTACATGTGCGTCAGCAATACTTCTATCGCTCGTTTCTGTTTCTTCTTCTCCTGTGTTTTGATCAAGCGGCAACCTCCCCGTCTCTCTCTTGAAACCAACACGGAAGTGAATTAAACTGCAATTCATCGACTGACCGCTTGAGGCAGGCTGCAAAAGTGAGTCAAATCTGTATCTCCCCCATGTTAAAATCCCCAACTTTACAGCAGAAAAAAATATGTTTACAGCCTGGAGCAAAAAGTGGTTTTGGTCTATATAGCTAATTTTGCCCTTCATGACAACTCCGAGGGGGGTGAATTTTTTTACACCTCATCCGTTTAAATTATATTAAGCCTTAAAGTTCTGCATAATTAAGGGCGTGGCCACTTGCGTGACTGGTGGATTGAGGCTGCTATAACTGCTAGCCCACGTTTGTCTCTGTTAACGTCAGCCTCAGCTGCTGTACTTGCCATCTCTGCAGTGTTTGTGCTTTTTTCGGGATTATTTCATACAATTTAATACACGCATTATACCTTTGCCCACGCCGTTGGATTCCGTCGGTGTCGAGTATGGAGAGAACAACCAGCGTTGTATTTCCAGTTGTTTTCCTCGCATGCACTAATGGATGTCTGACAATTTCGTTGCTTTTTGGAGTATACTGTACAGGCTACACTCGTTATGCGGTACCGTTGCTCTCAAACTTTTAAGTGTTAAATAAAAAGTACCGTGAGAAAATCCTGCAGGTGTCAGTGCTTTCTCTCCGTCCATGCAATAGATACACACCCTTGAGTGAGCGCGGATTTCTAGTGCATTTACTTGAACTTCTGAGGTAATATTTTTGGTTTAACCCATTTGAGCAATTGAGAAGCGGCCAAAATCAGATTTTAAAATCAACTGAACTGAATAAAGCTCTTGATGAACTTGACGTGCGATGCCGCACTGACTGACATGTATGCGCATGAATCACTGTCACACGCACAAGCTCAGAGCAATATTGTAAGTTACTGCATGATAATACATTTTTAACTAGCAGAATAATAATGCATCCCGATAGACATAGTCTCACTTTTAGTTACGTCTTTTAATTATTATAGTATTTTGAAGGGCAAAAACATGAACTTTAACTATTGGCTTTACTTCTACATTCAGCTGTCACTTTAGCACGAGGCCAGTAGCATAGCATTAGTACCTCAGCTCCACCCACGCTCCGCCTCTTTGCCCATTTTCTTTTATCCGGGAGTGACGAGAGCTGACGCGATGCCAAGATGGCGACGGTTGGCCCCGCCTACTTTAGGCTTCAAAAGCACTCTTCAGAAACCTACGGGTGACGTCACGGACACTACGTCCATATTTTTTTACAGTCTATGGTTTTGATCAGGAGATTCTGTACTCTTTCAGTAGATGCGTAATAGCGCCCCCTACTGTATAACACTGAAAACACGGAAAGCCGGAAAAACTCACAAAAGAGTTAAAAGTCTCAATATGAAATCAAATATTTCTCACCAATGATCTAAACTGATATTCAATTTAAAGCTTGTTACTTGACAACTAGTGAATGATTTTATCTGAGGAATTTCAGAAGAAACATCTGAGACTCAAATCTGCATTGACAGTATAAGATGTAGTATAAGTCCCAGTTTAAATGTGCATCATTATGGTTTTCATGTGAGATCTCTTAACTACCTCAGTTATTTCTCATAGACAGCAATGCACTCAAGTGGAGAAGTTTACTGAAGTCTTGTCAGATGGAAAAATACCACAGTATAATCTCACTTCAGAAAAGATCTCAACAAGGTCTCAAACTGTGCTCAGATTTGCCAAAACACCAATTAAAATGAACTCATACAGCTCTTATTAATGATCTGAGCTGCTCTACATTCATTTTATAGCTCTATACTCGTACTGTATGAGGACTGGTGATGCACAATATATATCGGCCACCATATCGGTATCGGACGATATATGTTCATTTTTAATACTATCGGTATCGGTCCCGATAAGAAAATTTGGGCGATATATTAAAGCCTATAAATAATGTATTATTTCCTTCAGCTGAGGCTCTTCAGATGCGCAGTTCATCATGATGCTTCTGAATTGCTTAAAATATGATTGAAATCACTTAAAAAAGGCATATCAGTCATATCGGCTACATACAATTATAATGAGAACATTATAGTTGTGTGTTTGGGACGTGGCTTTTAATGGTGAGACTTTTGTTTTTGTAATCAGGCTCTCAAAATTATATAAAAATTTGGATTTAGATTTATCAGCCGATATATCGGTTATCGGCTTTCAAGTATAAAGAATTATCGGTTATCGGTATCGGCCATCGTTGCATCACTAACGACTAGGGTTCGTTTGTGTCTGTTTTCATTTCTAAAGAACTTTAGGAGAAAGAACTGAGACTCAAATGAACAATGATGCTGTAATTCTAGTTACAGCTTCTACAAATGCCATCATGACTTTCAAACAGCAAAGCATTGTGGGTTAACGCGTAAGCATGTCATATCAGAAGCAGCATGCAAAATGTCCCAGATTAAAGGGTTTAGGTGACCCTACATGAATATTCATAAATATGCATGAGCTCACCGAACTACACAAACAAGACAAAGCCTCTTGCTTCTTGTGTCCCCACAAAATTAAGCATTTAATCAGTTTGGCCCTTCAGCCCGACACCGTCACCGCGCCTGTCACAATTAATGACGTCTAATTCGAACAGCAGACGTGTGACTGATACGTCCATTACAGGCACAATGACCACATGTCAGATATTAATCAATCGCATCTTCCCCACAGAAGTGTGAAGACATTTCTGTTCATGGGGGGAAAATCAACGGTGCCAAATCGCTGTGGGCCGAAAACACACATACTGGTAGTGTCAGAAACACACAGACAGAGAGTTAAAGCAACATAAAGATTGTTATTATTTACTCACATCGGTCCAAACTGGCAAGCTGGTCTTTTCTCTGTGAAACACAAAAGCATAGAAGTTAACGTGCATTGCAATAAAAGTGTTTAATGTTTCTGAAAGAGTCTCTTCTGCTCACCAAGACCATCAAATATACAGTAAAAATAGTGAAATATTATTGTAATGTAAATCAGCTGTTTTCTATGTGAATATTTAGTAAAGTGTAATTTATTCCTGTGATCAAAGCTGAATTTTCAGCATCATTACTCCAGTCTTCAGTGTCACATGATCCTTCAGAAATCACTATAATATGATGATTTGATGATCAAGAAACGTTTGTTATTATAATCAAAAAGAGTTATTTTTGTTTTTCAGGATCCTTTGATGAATAGAAAGTAAAAAAAAAAAACAGCATTTATCTGAAATAGAAACATTTGTAACATTATAAATTACTTTGCTGTCATTTTTGATTAATTTAATGCGTCCTAAACCAATATAAGCATTAATTTATTTTTATAAAATCGTACTAGCCCAAAACCTTTGATCGGTAGTTTAAGTCAAGCTCCAAAAAAGCACCATTTAAAAGACCTGAGCGATTGAAAACGAACATGAAACTACAAAGGAGAAGATGATTAGTGAATGGCTTAAATCAAGGTTTGTTCGTCACACAAAGCACTTCAGAAGAATTGAGTCCTGAAGAATTACACCAAAAAACAAGAATAGTATATGTGACCATGGACCACAAAACCAGTCACAAGTCACGGGTATATTTGTGGCAATACTTTGTATGGGTCAAAATGATTGATTTTTCATCTATGCCAAAAATCATTAGAATATTAATAAAGGTCATGTTCCATGAAGATATTTTGTAAATTTAAAAGTGAATGCAGCAAAAACGTGAACATAAATGTACAACTTTAAAGGCGATTTTCTAAATGTGTCGATTTTTTTGCACCCTCAGATTCAAGATTTTAAAATAGTGTATATCGCCAAATATTGTCCTATCCTAACAAACCAGACATCAATGGAAAGCTTATTATTCAGCTCTCATATGATATATAAATCTCAATTTCAAAAAATTGACCCTTGTGACTGGTTTTGTGGTCACATATGGGGCGGATCAACGTAAATAATGTGAAGGTTAATGTGAATTATTCTTTTAATTAACAAAAGCATTTCAACTCTCTGCTGCCTCATGTGGCGACACTCAACAGCAGCTCATGTGATTATTTCTACATTATTAACCATGCATATTTCTGCATATGTTTCGTTAAAGCGCCGGGACTCATTAATCGGGTTTGGAGGGACAAAGAGAAGCTTCTGCCGCTTCTGCCGATAAAACCCAACGAACGCCTGAATCCCAGCAGAAAGGTCACAGTCACACTAATAAAGAACTCCAGCACATCCGGTCGGAGAAATCCATCAGTAATGCAGAGACAAACAGCCATGCGGGCTTCAACCCGGCTTTATCATTCATACGAGTGCGGCTCGGCCTCCTGCAGTCGAGTCTCATTAAACGCACAGATCAAGAGGAGGAGACACTGGCCTCTTCTCCTCCACATCCATCTGTCATGTCATGAATACACTTCTCCTGCACAGATTTTAAAGGCACATGGAAGATAAACGAAGCCAAGAGCATTGAGGAAAACGACAGCATGCAACAAACACTCATGCGTGGATGATCCTGATACACAACAGAGTCAGGATGTGTCCCGCATTATGAGATTAGGCCAGCAGAATCTCAGTGTTTTTAAATCTTCCCTCAAAACATACTTTTTTAGGGTAGTTTTCATTTGATTATTTCTAACTATTTTTTTCTATACCTTTTAATTATGGATTTCTTTTGATAATATATATTTGTATTGTATATTTGAATGTACTTCTCTTTTATGAATGCTTTTCTTTTATATTGTTGTATTTATAAAATCTTTGAGATAGAAAATAAAGTTTATTATTATATATATTATTATTATTATCGATATTTTGTGTAAATTGATGCATTTCGCGAAGTGCCAAGATCTAATTAAATATTACTGTGACCATACAAATCAATTATATCATCTTATATTTACACATTTTTAAAATCGGCATGAAAGGAAAGTTGCGTTCATCTTTTCTTCCTTATTGTACCGTATATCTGAGTGAAACGCTTCTCAAACAAGAACAAATGTTGATTGTGTCTGTGGTGAATTGATTGGATGGTTGTGCTTTGCTATTGGCTGATCTCATGTGAGTGACAGGTTGCCCCGCCCTCATGATCAGAGAAGAGAATACACGGGTGAAACTCGAAAAATTAGAATATCATGCAAAACTTAATGTATTTCAGTCATTCAGATTAAAAGGTGAAACTAATATATTTAGTATATATAACTAAATACATATGCATGATTATACTTTTCAGAGGGCCGACATTTCTGTATTTAAAATCTTTTTTTTAATTGATTTCATGTAATATTCAAATTTTTTGAGATTTTGAATTTGGGGTTTTCATACGCCATAATCATCAAAATTATAACTTTTGCATGATATTCTAATTTTAGAGTTTCACCTGTATATATAATAACAATTTATAGTTTTGCCAGCTGGGTCACGTAATCTTTTACGTCTTTTGTACTTGCGTATTTATGCCTGTAAGTAGAGAAATAAAGGTCTAGCACAGTTAGATATGCTTCTGACTTCCTCAAATGTGGTTTTATTCAGATGTAAATCCTGTAGTGTAGATCACAGATCGGCTCTCGTGTGGAGATCAGTGGCAAACCCAGTCAACCATGATCAGATTCATCTGGGGGAAAAAGCGAGATGAACAATTGATTTAAAAATAGTAATAGGCTCATATAGTCTGATATAGTGAGAATATGGAGGGAAAAACAGTTTAATTTTATTCGGAGACTCAAACTGAGCAAAAATATGCAGTTTGCTGCGGATGCTGATGTTTATATGGACAAAAAGGGATGAAATTCTGATGCTTGTCATGTAGATCAATGACATCTTTATAACAGTATAGCAGATACTTCCATAAAATGTATTTAAATAGCAATATCTATCAATAATAAGTCTTAGTAAGATGATGCAATGCTATGAAATACAATGATACTTGAGAGATGAACAAATAAATCTTCCTCAAAAGCCTGATGATCATATTTGATACTCATGATTTTTTATAATAAATGATGTCTGGATAATCAAGTAAACATGCTTCAGTCCAGCTGAAATATGACTAACAATATCAAAGTTATTCTCATGTTTACTTGATAATATCAGTGCAGATTTGACATCAGAAAAACACATGAAGATCGAGCTGAAGGAGGACGTTTGTACAATTATACTAAAAGACTTTTACTAGATAAAAGAGTCTAAACTCTCGATCAGAGACAGAAGGACTGGAGGAGATCGAGTGTGTGTGCGTTTATCAGATCATTTAGAGGCTTTAGAAATACGATACAGTAGCTTTACAGGAGAGCGTAACAATCTAATAAAGATATGGCAGAAATAGTATGAGAAATATGCTACAATCGTCTGCTATTTCAAATGTGAGTTTAAATAGTCAACCTAGTTGGTAAAGGTTATTTTCACTAACACAATACTGAAGTATTTGACCATATTACTTCTATTTACACTGTGTGTGTGTGTGTGTGTGTGTGTGTGTGTGTGTGTGTGTGTGTGTGTGTGTGTGTGTGTGTGTGTGTGTGTGTGTGTGTGTGTGTGTGTGAGTGTGTGTGTGTGTGTGCGTGTGAGTGTGTGTTTGTGTGTGTGTGTGTGTGTGTGTGTGTGTGTGTGTGAGTGTGAGTGTGTGTGTGTGTGTGTGTGTGTGTGTGAGAGAGTGTGTGAGTGTGTGTGTGCGTGTGAGTGTGTGTTTGTGTGTGTGTGTGTGTGTGTGTGTGTGTGTGTGTGTGTGTGTGTGTGTGTGTGTGTGTGTGTGTGTGTGTGTGTGTGAGTGTGAGTGTGTGTGTGTGTGTGTGAGTGTGTGTGTGTGTGTGTGTGTGTGAGAGTGTGTGAGTGTGTGTGTGTGTGTGAGTGTGTGTTTGTGTGTGTGAGTGTGTGTGTGTGTGTGGGCTGATCAAATGCAATCATATATGGATGGATATGAGAGTTTCAGCTGAATGGGCTCCAGCTGCATTATGGGATTTGTTGGGTTATGCTCTTTATGCGTCGGATTATCCTCTCTAATTAAGCAGCAGACAAATAAAACAAAGACCTGGCGCATTCTAAAGGCTCGTTTAAAGGTCTTTAAATGAGTCCATGTCCCCACATTCAGAGCGGATATCAGCGCAGGGCATGTTCTGTAAATCAAGGCTCATAAAGGTTATAATATGATAGCCGATGATATGAGGAAAGGTCAGTTCACTGCAGAAGAGATGTACACACCTCAGCATTATTCATCTGGAATACATGCATGCATTCGTTTAGAAAATCTCAACTGTGAGATAAATTCACTAATAGTTTACTAACTTGAGGTATGAAACTACAGGCAAAACCATTGTTTTTTCATGCACTGGTCGTGGAAAAAAACATCCAAACTACACTTTCAATTGTTCATTTTATTGCACTTTTATCTATTTGGGTCTGTAGGTTTCAATTCCAATACATATCTTATATACTCACCAAAATTTACAGTTTTATTCCTATCTATATTCTGAAGGACTTTACTGAGGGGTTTGTTCATATACCATTTGCCAACATTTTTATAAACTTTATTCATAAAAACATGACGTAAATGTTTTTGTTTTTTTCTGGCATATCTTTAAAGAGTTTTTTCTCAACTTCAACAGTACTTGCATTCACTAAAATTCCTAATATTCAAACGGTTTTGTACTGAGGGTTTTGTTCATATAGTAGCCTATAATTCACCTGATTTATAGAACTTTTTTCCAAAAACATGGTGAAAATGTATATTTTCTGTCTGTTGACAGTATTTTCTGATTTATATTGAAGGGGGTGGATCGGAATCCACTGCTGCTTCAATGTATATGTAATGATTGATTATAATTAAGGTATTAATCAATATTTTTCCTTCTAAATATCAAATGAGTTGAATGACTTCTCTGGAGATTTTACTTTGTTATAGAAGTTACCAGTGTGATTACTGAAATGTTTTTTTCATGTATTCTTTAATGTCTGTGGATATCTGAATGCATTAACAGTGTTTGCTTATTCCGCCCGGATTCCAGAAATAAAATATGGACTCATTTTGTGTTTGAGAAAGGTCTTCAACGTGTTAAAACATATCGGGGTCATTGAAGCCAATAGTTTAAGGGGCCATTTCTTTGTTAAAGCCTTACTTTCCAGTTACACTAAAGTTTAGCTATCCTTGAGAGAAATATCGCATTATCTTGATGTTTTGAGAGGACTCTCCTGTTCATAGGGAGAGCCTGGCCAAATCCAACATTGGAAAAGCTGTGTGTCGGTGTGTGTGTTAGTGTTCTTGGTTACAGGTTAAGGAACCACTGGCATTAATGGAGATTGACTGAGTTGTTGTTCTGGACAGACCGGCGCCCAACAACCCAAATCTGAGACCTGGAAGGTCACGACATGCCTAAATTCAGCTGTAGTCTATCTGTATATTTGTGGAAAATTACGGTTTATCTATTTCTTAGCCAATGAGAATCATTCAACCTGTAAGCAATAACGTAGCTTAGACCTTGGGAATGGTATAACTGTGTGATCTGTGTAACTGTAAGCGGGGCGGCCTACGTACTCCTGTGTGTGTATTGAAGCTGACTTCTGCTGATGAAACTGCAAACTATATTCAGTAAAACTTTTCTTTAATTTATTATAATTCTGACTCCGGGTCTTCATTCTTCATATCTGGTTCTGGGTCTTTGACTGTATAATCCTTTACAATATCCAAAATCACTAAAATAAGAATTCATCCAATGTTCAGATTTCTGTTCTGAAATGTATGCAAATTAGAGCATATTTAATGAGATAATGCATCATTTGCATATTTAAATATAATGTTTCAGAAAACTAATATTAAGTTATGCTAATATTTAACCTGGAGAGTTTTAAAGATGTTTCTCTATAGCTGAAGGATTATTAATCATTGATTAATCATTAAAAGAGCGCAAACTCAATTCAAACACCCATGCAATCTTATTCCTAAATGACTATGATAATGAATGAAACGATAAAAGTTTATAGTTTGGAAAATAAACACTGATGTCTACAGTGGTTATTAAAATAGAGTAAATCGGCTTTCGAAAGCAACTGGACGGTTGCGGCAAGTGACAGTTAGAAACATGTATTTGTCATTGAATCAGTCATTCAAGAGATTCGTTCAAAAACGCTGATTCATCCAGTAATGAAGCAAGTGAAGTCTTTTGTCTTGTCCAAATACCCACACTTGCGGACTTGGCCACTTGAGAGTGCATGCACGCGACATGAAGTGCGCAAGACTGTCCCATGTCTTAAAAATGCCAATTAATGCCCTTAATGCACCTCCAATACAAAACTAAACCCACACTATCTCCAATACAGCTTCGGAGCGGCATTCGAGGCTAAGCGTATCCCATCAATAGAGGAAATACATCATGCAAGTAGACAAGTGGTCGAGTGCAAAGACCGCAAGTGTGTGTATTTGGACAAGGCAAATATGAGTGAGTCATTGATTCAAAAGATTTGGTCAAAAACGATGATTCATCTAGTAATGAAGCAATTAAAGTCTTTATGAGTCATTGAATCATTCATTCAACACTGTTTTTCCAAAAAATATATTAAAGATCTAACTGATTAAATAAAAATAAATAAAAAAAAAACACACTTTTAAATAGACTACAACAATTCATATTTTGTCAGAACCTCTAGTAATTTACATGTTATTTTGTTTATTTGTCTATTTAGAATAGTGATCTCAATTTTAAACAAAAATGTGTGATTCTCAATTTATCCAGAATTTTGCAGCTCTGTGTTTCTCTCAAAAGAATTAAACGGTACATTATAAAGTCCAAAAAGCACAGCAAACTTTGCTTCAAATGATTGCTAATGTTTGCCATATATTTCCCACAGGGTTTTGCTGGAACACTATGTTTTTTTTGCTAAACAAATAAATAAATTATAAAAACATATATTTCACAAAACATAAAAGCAGAGACCACAAACTTATTGCCCCATTTGCAATAGCTTTAAATTATTATTCTTTTTTTTCCAAAGAATTAAATCATTAAAAAGACAGCAAGTGAAGTGCTGCTTTTAAATAAATGACGCTATACATCAGCAAAAACCTTCACGACTAGACATACTACATAATGGACGTATGGCATTAATGGAAAACATTAAGTGCTTTTTGCCATTTCTGGAGCTTCACAGACATCGTCACTGTCACCGTATGGGAAAACATCTTGATTCTTTAACATTTTCCCTTCTGTGCCTCACAGAAAAAATAACAGCATAGATGTTTAGAACGACTGTAAATAAATGGCAGAATTTTCGTTGGCGTGAACGAACGGTTTCTTTAAAGTTTGATGGGCTTCTTTATATCCGCTGTCATTCCTGTTAGGCTCAGATTGGAGAAACCAAATCTTTTTGTTTGATATTTCTTGATTTACAATGTTAATAAGTCTCGTAGGACTGTCAATCAGCACGGTCATTCAAATACCCACAATTCACTCTGAAACCGGTAACACTTTACAGTAAGATTCATTAGCCCCTTCAGACCTGAATTATGTTACCAGTTTCTGAAAAATATAAAAGTACATTTTCCCAGCTCTTGATGCTTCTATAAATGAGACCAAATACAAAAATTACAAATTTCAATACTATTTAATTGCAAAAAAATTTGTCCATCTCAATGGACGTCAGGTCAAAACAGTAGTACTTCAAAAAAAGTTACCAACATGAAATAAAATTATAAACATAACAATTGTTGGCCTATACTTTAAGCTTATAACATATTACCTTTTTTAACTTTAATTTAACATTTCAACTTTAATTTTGAGGTTTTTGTTTGACAGATTTCACATTGTTTGTAACAAACTAAATAAACCTAGGAATCAAGTCATGTAAGAGTCATTTCCTGTGTGCATCTCTGAAACAATTTCTCTGTGACACAAAGCAGTAGTGCACCTTTCACTTATCACAGAAGATGTGTGTTTTCCCAGAACAACCTTCCAATTGCATCTTGTTGCTTCTTTTTTTGTATCATAATTTGGCAGGTGGTCAACCATATCTTTTTGGACTTCAGGAACTGGCCGCCATTCCCTTGCCCCTCTCTTTTGTCCAGCTTCATCATGTGGAGTTTGAGAGGTACTGGCTTCGTTAGAATTGCTTGGCCTCCCTCGTTTTTTTTAACCCTGTGGCTTCCCAGAACACACAAGCACTTCGGCCACATTCATTTTGAATTCAAGGAGATCCATGAATTTCTGTGGCTGAGTTCCTTTGTATTCATTGTCCCTGAGATACTCAAGCCAGCTATTCACTACAGCAACATCAAAAGCATGAGTAATCATGCGCAGTGGCCATTTGCGGGACTTGATATCAATCCTGTAAAGGCTGATTAGCTGATCAAGCTTGTCCACCCCTCCCATGCCCCCGTTGTATTTCTTCACAACCTCTGGACGCTTGACCTTCTCAAACTGCCTCTCTTTCTTATCCGACCTCTCAACTTCATCTTCATCTCCAACACCAACAAAGTTGGAGGCCAGTACAACAGAGCGGTTATCAAACCACTTCACTAGAACAACTTTTCCATCCCTACTTCTAACTTCATCATGGTTTCCCCACGTTTTCTTAGACATTTCCTTGTCTGTCTTCAGTGGCGGATTTGCAAAGCGGCAAAGCCTTGCTGTTCCAGCAGCATGGATTTTCTTTTCTGCAAGAACTTCAAGGACATTGTAGGTGGTGAAATAGTTGTCAAAAAAGAGCTTGTGGTTGGGAGCCTGGATTCTCTGGCACAGGTGGAAGACAACAGAAGCTCCATGCCCTAGAACCTTTTTGCTTTGCTCAGAAAGCTCTGTTGTGGCACCTTGATAGATGAGGAAATCATAAGCAAGCCCACTTTTGCCACAGAAGAAATACATCTTCACTCCCTATGGTGAATGTTTCCCTTTGATATACTGGAGCACAGAGAGTTTTCCTCTGAAAGGCACAATCTGCTCATCAATACAGAGATCTTCCTCCAGTTGTAGCTGCAGACAGCGTTTCCTTATGGACTCATAGATTGGTCTGACCTTGAAGAAAACATCAGTGTCTCCAGGAGCCCTCTCATGGTTGTTCACAACATGCAGGTTGGAGCGGAGTTGAAAAAAACGATCTCGAGACATGGTTTCCTTGAAAATTCCAATATTGATACTGGAGGACCAGTACATTCTCACTCTTGGAAGACGAAGAACTCCCATTGCCATATGTAGCCCGACAAGGACTTCAATCTCAGAAGCTGAGGCATGTTTATACCCCCTGACTCCATTTTGTTCTGCATATATGTTGGTCATTGTGCTCATCAGCTCAAACATCTGACTTGGAACATACTGCTTGAAGTAGGCGTGTGGTGTTAGTGGCTCAGGGGGGTCAGTGGTGGGACTTTCCCAGGTTGTTTCTACTGGGATAAAGCGGTGACGACGCCACTGAATATCACTCTTGTGTGTGATGTTTGTAAAAGGATCATCACCAAGTACTGGTTCTACATCTCCCTCATGCTCATAATCTTCTCTGTCTTCTTGATTCTGACTTTCCTCTGCCTCA
>NW_027508866.1:37307500-37415000 GCF_051911475.1 Siphateles boraxobius
GAGTCTCTGGCCACTCAAACTCTCCTCCTCACCGTGCATTAAGGCAATATAGACACACGTCCTCTTCCTGACAGATTCATAGCATCTTTAGTTGATTATAACTTCTTAGTTATTGCCCTGATGGTCAAAATGGGGATTTTCGATTATTTAGCTATTTTCTTACAGCCACTTTCTATTTTGTGATGCTCAACAATCTTTTAATGCACATCAGAACTATATTCTTTGGTTTTACTCATTGTGATGGATGATTAAGGGAATTTGGCCTTTGTGTTTCCTCATATTTAAACTCCTGTGAAACAAGAAGTCATAGCTAGACAGTTTCATGTTCCTAGTCACCCAGGTGTGCTAAAAAAAGGTAAACATTAATGGGAATATACTTCAGAGATATTTTACTCGTACAAAATTCTAGGGGTTCCAATAATTGCAGCCAACGTGTTTTGGAGAAAAACATTTATTTCATAATGTGATTTCCCCTCCACTTTCAATTCTTTTACTTCAATGAAAGGTTAGATTTTTGGCAATTTTTTGAATGAAAGATCGAAAGGATAAACGATGCAGATTTATTTTTTACAGCCAGTTTTGATCATATTTACCAGGAGTGCCATTAATTCTGACCATGACTGTAGATGGATGGATGGATGGATGGAACATCAGACTGATGGATAGATGGATAGATAGATAGAAAGATAGATAGATAGAAGGGACAGAATGAATGATAGAATGACGATGTGAGAGTGCTCTCTACACATCACATGACTCTGTTTCTGTTCCTGATAACATCAGCAGACGAGCTCAATCCAGGCTAACAGCTGTTAGCTGCTCTGCGCTAGCCGCCTTCTAGCGCTTTATGGAGATCCTAATGGAGTAATTTATGGAAGAAATAAAAACGTAACAGGTCATCAGCATTCCTCTTTTCTCCTTCGGCAGGATCGTTAAACCCAACAGCCTCTGGAATGCTGGGAAGAAATAAAAGCACGCGGGGGGTTAATGGATCCGAAGGCAATCACATGGAGCATATATGATCCCGAATCCGCTTATAAGACTTCGGATCCTATAATGTGATTGTTGGGATGTGTGATGGTGTTTGGAGTCGCTCAGATAGTGATATTACAATCTGCCTTCCATCTGTTCAGGAGCCATAAAATCACACTAAACCTGATATAATTTCACACTTTTCCAGCCCGCTGAGAACGGCACACAGCCGATCCCAACACACTCCCAGAGGAAAACTCACTTCATTGTGGGAAACAGTTTAGCGGCTCTATCTGTCAAAAATGAAAGTCCAATGAAGATTTGTGTTGTTAAACTTTCAGGAGACATTACTGTGTGAATTTGATAGACTGATCGTGTTTAGCGATAATAATAATAATATAAGAATATGAATAACATAAAAATATATATATATGTTTTATGTTCTACACTTAATGATGTTCTGAAATGTTAAATTTCTATTTGTTTACATTTTAAGATGAATTAACTTCATAACTGCCTTCATTTTATCACCATCACTTTTGAAAATAAATCTGTTTTAAATTATAAATACGTTTAACACTGCAACATTTTCCTGCTTATTTCTGTGAATCTGCTTTAAAATAGTCTGTATTCTATAGGAGCTGTAGAAATAAACGTGACTGAAAGTGTAGAAGTGTAGAGATATGTAGAAGTGTAGAGATGTGTGGATGTGTAGAAGTGTAGATGTGTAGAAGTGTAGATGTGTAGATGTGTAGAAGTGTAGATGTGTAGATGTGTAGAAGTGTAGATGTGTAGATGTGTAGAAGTGTAGATGTGTAGATGTGTAGATGTGTAGAAGTGTAGATTTGTAGAAGTGTAGATGTGTAGATGTGTAGATGTGTAGAAGTGTAGATGTGTAGAAGTGTAGATGTGTAGATGTGTAGAAGTGTAGCTATGTAGATGTGTAGATGTGTAGAAGTGTAGATGTGTAGAAGTGTAGCTATGTAGATGTGTAGAAGTGTAGATGTGTAGATGTGTAGAAGTGTAGATGTGTAGACGTGTAGAAGTGTAGAGGTGTAGAAGTGTAGATGTGTAGATGTGTAGATGTGTAGAAGTGTAGAAGTGTAGATGTGTAGATGTGTAGAAGTGTTGATGTGTAGAAGTGTAGATGTGTAGAAGTGTAGATGTGTAGAAGTGTAGAAGTGTTGATGTGTTGATGTGTAGAAGTGTAGATGTGTAGATGTGTAGATGTGTAGATGTGTAGAAGTGTAGAAGTGTAGATGTGTAGAAGTGTAGATGTGTAGATGTGTAGATGTGTAGAAGTGTAGATGTGTAGAAGTGTAGATGTGTAGAAGTGTAGATGTGTAGATGTGTAGATGTGTAGAAGTGTTGATGTGTAGATGTGTAGAAGTGTAGATGTGTAGAAGTGTAGCTATGTAGATGTGTAGAAGTGTAGATGTGTAGATGTGTAGAAGTGTAGATGTGTAGACGTGTAGAAGTGTAGAGGTGTAGAAGTGTAGATGTGTAGATGTGTAGAAGTGTAGAAGTGTAGATGTGTAGATGTGTAGAAGTGTTGATGTGTAGAAGTGTAGATGTGTAGAAGTGTAGATGTGTAGAAGTGTAGAAGTGTTGATGTGTTGATGTGTAGAAGTGGAGATGTGTAGATGTGTAGAAGTGTAGATGTGTAGAAGTGTAGATGTGTAGATGTGTAGAAGTGTAGAGATGTGTAGATGTGTAGATGTGTAGAGATGTGTAGATGTGTAGAGATGTGTAGATGTGTAGAGATGTATAGAGATGTGTAGAGATGTGTAGATGTGTAGAGATGTGTAGATGTGTAGAGATGTGTAGATGTGTGTAGATGTGTAGATTTGTTGATGTGCAGATGTGTGTAGATGTGTAGAAGTGTAGAAGTGTAGAGATGTGTAGATGTATAGATGTGTAGATGTGTAGACGTATAGATGTGTAGATCTGTAGAAGTGTAAATATATAGATGTATAGATGTATAGATGTATAGACGTGTAGATGTATAGATGTATAGAAGTGTAGATCTCTAGAAGTGTAAATATGTAGATGTATAGATGTGTAGATGTATAGATGTGTAGAAGTGTAGAGGTGTAGATGTGTAGAGATCTGTAGAAGTGTAGATGTGTAGATTTGTAGATGTATAGGTGTACAGACGTGTAGATGTGTAGATTTATATATGTGTAGATGTGTAGATGTATAGAAGTGTAGATGTATAGATGTATAGATGTTTAGAGTATAGATTTGCAGATGTGTAGATGTATAGATGTGTAGATGTATAGATGTATAGGTGAGTAGATGTATAGATGTTTAGATGTGTAGATGTATAGATGTGTAGAAGTATAGATGTTTAGATGTGTAGATGTGTAGATGTATAGATGTATAGAAGTGTAGATGTGTAGATGTATAGATGTGTAGATGTGTAGATGTGTATATGTGTAGATGTATAGATGTGTATATGTGTAGATGTATAGATGTATAGGTGTGAAGATGTATAGATGTGTAGATGTGTAGATATATAGATATGTATATGTGTAGATGTATAGATGTGTATATGTGTAGAAGTATAGATGTATAGGTGTGAAGATGTATAGATGTGTAGATATATAGATATGTATATGTGTAGATGTATAGATGTATAGGTTTGTAGATGTATAGGTGTGTAGATGTGTAGATGTGTAGATGTATAGATGTGTAGATGTATAGATGTGTAGATGTGTAGATGTATAGATGTGTAGATGTGTAGATGTATAGATGTATAGGTGTGAAGATGTATAGATGTGTAGATGTATAGATGTGTAGATGTATAGATTTGCAGATGTGTAGATGTGTAAATGTATGGATGTGTAGAGGTGTAGATTTATAGATGTATAGGTGTGTAGATGTATAGATGTGTAGATGTATAGATGTATAGAAGTGTAGATGTATAGATGTATAGGTGTGTAGATGTATAGAAGGGTTAGGGGTGTAGATGTATAGATGTATAGATGTGTAGATGTATAGATGTATAGGTGTGTAGCTGTATAGATGTATAGGTGTGTAGATGTATAGATGTATAGGTGTGTAGATGTATAGATGTTTGGAGTATAGATTTGCAGATGTGTAGATGTGTAGATGTGTAGATGTATAGATGTGTAGATGTATAGATGTATAGGTGTGTAGATGTATAGATGTGTAGATGTTTAGATGTGTAGATGTATAGATGTATAGGTGTATAGATGTATAGATGTGTAGATGTATAGGTGTATAGGTGTATAGAAGTGTAGATTGTAGATTTATAGATGTGTAAATGTATAGATGTGTAGATGTGTAGATGTATAGGTGTATAGATGTATAGATGTATAGATGTGTAGATGTATAGATGTATAGATGTGTAGAAGTATAGGTGTATAGGTGTATAAATGAGTAGATGTATAGGTGTATAGGTATATAGAAGGGTTGATGTGTAGATGTATAGATGTGTAGATGTATAGATGTGTAGTTGAATAGATGTATAGATGTGTAGATGTATAGTTGTGTAGATGTGTAGATGTATAGATGAGTAGATGTATAGGTGTAGAAGTGTATATGTATATGTGTATAGATTTGTAGATGTATAGATGTGTAGATGTGTAGATATATAGATGTGTAGATATATAGATGTGTAGATGTATAGATGTGTAGATGTATAGAAGTATAGGTGTATAGATGTGTAGATGTGTAGATGTATAGGTGTATAGAAGTGTAGATGTTTAGATGTATAGATGTGTTGATGTATAGATGTGTAGATGTGTAGATGTATAGATGTGTAGATGTATAGATGTGTAGATGTATAGTTGTATAGATGTATATATGTTTAGATGTGTAGATGTGTAGATGTATAGTTTTATAGATGTATAGGTGTATAGAAGTGTAGATGAATAGGTGTATAGGTGTATAGAAGTGTAGATGTATAGGTGTATAGGTGTATAGATGTGTAGATGTATAGGTGTATAGAAGTGTAGATGTTTAGATGTATAGATGTGTTGACGTATAGATGTGTTGATGTGTAGATGTATAGTTTTATAGATGTATAGGTGTATAGAAGTGTAGATGTTTAGATGTATAGATGTATATATGTTTAGATGTGTAGATGTGTAGATGTATAGTTTTATAGATGTATAGGTGTATAGAAGTGTAGATGAATAGGTGTATAGGTGTATAGAAGTGTAGATGTATAGGTGTATAGGTGTATAGATGTGTAGATGTATAGGTGTATAGAAGTGTAGATGTTTAGATGTATAGATGTGTTGATGTATAGATGTGTAGATGTATAGATGTGTAGATGTATAGATGTGTAGATGTATAGATGTATAGATGTATATATGTTTAGATGTGTAGATGTGTAGATGTATAGTTTTATAGATGTATAGGTGTATAGAAGTGTAGATGAATAGGTGTATAGGTGTATAGAAGTGTAGATGTATAGGTGTATAGATTTCTCTGTGGCTCTTTAGGAAGCCTGTGATTGGCTGTTGGCTGTTTAATGTGTTTAGCTTTACAGATAAAAGTAAACTGACCGTGACATGATTAATGGAGGCAATTTCACTCAGCAGACACACGGCTATATTTCTGTGTGTGCGTGTGTGTGAGAATGTGTTTGTGTGTGTGCGTGTGTGTGAGAATGTGTTTGTGTGTGTGAGAGCATATAAAAAAAGGTTTTTCATTTAGATCTTGCCTTAAAACATGAAACATATTTGCCAATGGGAGCGAAACATGAATTTAATTCAAGAATTTCAATCAAACTGAGAACGCTAATAAAGAGCGATAACATTTTGCTCTGGGTTGCTTGAAAAACATGATCTGTAATTCTCAACAAATTAACACAAACATGAGCTAAAAAAAAAAGACTCTCATAAATGAATAAAAGCAGATTATTTAATTTCCAGCTCTTATTATTGACTATGACATGAAACATTTAGTTGATGAAAATGAGAAAACAGCTGCGAGATCATGAGGGATTCCCATTTAATCATATATTAATCATTAATAGGCTGAATTTCCCGATGTTAGACTGGACAAAGGAGAATATTGACGAACTGTCACCTGTCGAAAGCCATCAGCGCTCAAGGTCAGCCATCAATCATCTGAGCAAACACTGAGGCAGTGAACGACACTTCAGTCAAACACACACCAGTCATATCTGAAGATAATGTGAGTGTGTGTCTGTGTTTACTTAGTAAACAATCCCACTTTATTTTTCAGTGCAGAATAAAGGGGCGGGCCTGGTTGAGTTAGTTAGTTGTGTGTTATAACTGGTGGTAATGGAAAGAGGCGGGACATTTCCCAATCACACTCGACCAATCATCACAACACACTGCTCCAGTCGACCAATCAGAGCACAGTGTGCTTTTCAGAAGGAGGGGCTTCATAGAGAGAACGTAACCAAGTAGCAACCTTCCGTTCTCTCGAGTCCAACACGACTTAAACTGCAGTTCATCCACTGGCCACTAGAGACCGGCTGCAGAAGAGAGTCAATCCCATAAACCTCCATGTTAAAATGCCCAACTTTACAGCAGAAAAAAACATGTTTACAGTCTGGTACAAAAAGTGGTTTTGGTCTATAAAGCTAATTTTGTCCTTCATGAAAACTGTGAGTGGGATGATTTTTTTATAACTCATCTGTTTAAATTATATTAAGCCTTAAAGTTCTGCATTATTAAGGGCGTGGCCACTTGAGTGACAGGTGGATTGCCGCTGATGTCACTACTAGCCGTTTGTCTGTTGTCTGTTAGCGTCACGTCACCTCAGCTAATCCGCCCCGCTGAACATTTTCGTTTATCCGGGAGTGACGCGCGGCCAAGATGGCGACGGCCGGCTCCGCCCACTTTGGGCTTCAAAAACGCTCTTCAGAAACACTACGGGTGACGTCACCCACACTACGAACATACTTATTTACAGTCAATGGTTGAAACTGGCGGTTTTGGTAAGGGTCGGGACTTTCCCAAACACACTCGAAGAGCTCAACCAATAACTACACACTGCTCCAGCCGACCAATCACAACACACTGCTCCAGCCGACCAATCAGAGCACAGTGTGCTTTTCAGAAGGAGGGGCTTCATAGAGACAGGAACTAAACTGTTGAGAATTCCTATGGATCACATGACATAGCCAGTCATGGGAGGAGCTAAGTCTCCTCAGGTGCACTTAATGAGTGATAAGGTACTAGTGTTTGGTGTGTTGGTGTGTGCCATATGCAATGGAAACAGACTGTCCTTTCTTTCTCTCTTAATGAGAGCCTTTGAAGAGTTGATGTGTTCCTGACAATGTAAGTTTGTGCCCTTTTGTTTTGTTTCTTGATGTTAATTTCTGAGATTCTGTTGTCTAATTCTGAAATGTTCTATGTGATTATGATTCTCGTGTTTCTTATTATTTTGATGTTGAATTGTTTAGGATTGGATTATGTGATTAATGATTTATTAGTTAAAGTTCTATGGTGTTAATTATATTTAAGATTCTGTTTGTTTATTTTGTTTATAGAAACCATACAACTCTATATCTGAGTCCAATTCCACTTTGTGGCCTGATTCATCTGTTGCAATAAATGATTATGGACTGAGTACTGGACCTCTGTGTTTTAATGGACACACCATCCTGGTAGCACATTTCCTGAACCAAACATTCCAACAAAATTACATAAACAGTGGTGTGTTTCCCGTACAATGACAGAACTCAATGATCTGTCGTTCCAAACACACAAGTTTGCAATGATGTTTGCGAATGTTCGTTGGAACGATGGTTTCGGGAAACACAGACTCGTCGAACTGCTGATAACGACAGAACTTGCGACTATAGTTGGTTAACAATGCTTTCGGGAAACCAGAGCGTTACTGACAGACTGGGAAGAGAGGAACTGCAACAATGGAGAATATGAGGAAATAATCAATATTCAAGCAGGAAAACACAAGACCAAACACAAGAAGGGCATAAAAAACATTATTCAAAGAGAAACGTCTCTCTTCAAAGTCGTTTCAGCTTTTATTGGAGAAGGAATTCCTGAAACACAAAGCAAGTCCAGTTTGATTTGGTTCAACCGTCCGTCGGATTGGGACGGGACCGCCTGTGAGTATGAGTTAGTGAGAGTGTGTGTGTGTGTGAGACTGGAGTAAGTGATGGACAGGTTTCCTTTCAGAAGAGATGTACGTTCTTCTGCCTGTCACTTTCTGTTCTTCAGAAATCAGGGAGAAGCTTCAACCTCTGAACCGCTCCGAAACGACCGGCTGCGTCCCAAATGAACATCTCAAGCTCCAAACCTATTTAATTGAGAAGATTGATCGGTCCAGACTAAAGAAAGACGTACAATAAGAGTCAGATTCAGAGTCAAAGGAATGGTTCCTGCAAAGATTTAATCAGAAATGATTCTTGAAGGGAATGAATCATTAATAATGACATCAGAGAGGCTCCACTAAACTCGTGTAACAATAAACCATTTTTCAGGTTGACGACCTCCAGTGCAATAGTAACGTTACACTAAATCTACACTTGACAAATAAACTAGATCCCCCATCATAATTTATGGAAACACCTTTAATTTCCACCGTTTCTATTTTTGACACACTGCATTTTACCTTCATTTTATATATATGTATGTCTTAATATAATATAATATAATATAATATAATATAATGTAATATAATATAATATAATATAATATAATATAATACATATAATATAAAAAATAAATAAGTAATAAATAAAATAAACAATAAATATTTATAAATAAACTAAAATAGATAATAAATATAATATAATAAATATAATATAAAAATACATAAATACATAAAATAAATAAATAATAATATAAAAACACACACGCACACAATTTTATAATATTACATAAAATTGATATCAAATGTATAATTTTAATAACAGCATAATTAAATGTAATTAATAATACATTTACTTTACAAATTTTATAATAATATTAATAATGAGATCATATAAAAAGTATATTAATATTTGAACAATAATTTAATAATATTATTAATAATAAAATGTAATATTATCTGAATTATAAAGAATTTTTACTTTATTTATTAAATAATTTGTTTAATGTAGCGATGACTGAAAATAAATATTACAATTACAATATATAAAAATACGATTTTAAATGTATTTATATATATATATATATATATATATATATATATATATATATATATATATATGTATGTTTAATAATTGAAATTATATTGAAAAATAATTGAAGTTATTTTTAAACATTATTAATTAAAATTAATATTTTAATCTAAAAAAGTATAGTCTCATAATGTAATACAATATATACAATACAACATAACATTCTAAAATATTAATACAGTGAAATATAATCATATATTATATCTTGTTTTAATAATTACATTATACATTATAATTATAATACTAATAAGATATATTATAATGAAACTGGCTATTCTAGAATATGAATGTGTCTGAATGATAAAATAGTCTTAAAATTTGAATTTCATTTTACTTCGATGCCATTCCAAAGTTACAGTTTAGCCTAATATTAGACTTTTATTTTTATGCAAATGATGAAATGTTTTTTAACAGTTCGCTTTTACTCTGACATTCTATGTACAGTATTATAATATAATATATATTAGTTATTCTATTCTTATACAAGTCAATGCAGCATATCAACATATTTTCATCTTACTCTGACTCAAAGGGAAATATTGACAGTGTTTGTCGCATCTCGATTATAACCTCAAAACCAGCGTCTGATGCAACAGAATCTGTCACACACATCAGGTGAGATGCTCTAGTTTCATCTGGCTTTGAAATATCTGTGCGGTTTGTGTGTGTGTGGAGGAGGTGATGCTGTCACAACATCTGTGTCTCGGCACGAGTCTTCCACCTCCCAGCGTGCGCTCGCAACGACAAGCTCAGGAGAACCAGCCAGACTCACAATCAAAGCCAGGGAAACTGGCAGCTTTATCAGCGAGTCGGGTCCATTTATCAGCCCAGATAAAGGTCATTTCACTGGCCGCTGGACGTCCGAAAACACGCCGGCGGCCCGTCAGATACTGACACAAGCAGAATATTTAGTGACTGTTGACGTGTGCAAAAAGAGAAATCAACATTAGGAATATATGGGGCTGTTACATCATTTACAGAAGGGCTATTCAGTTAAAGTTCAAAGAGGTCCAGTCTCAATATTGCCTAAAAAATGCAGCGTGGAAATCAATTTAAAGTGGCAAATATCATGCCTTAATGAAAAAAGTTAATTTGCGAAACATAAGAATCTGAAAATATTCAAGAGTTAAATGAACCAGCAGAAAAACACTCAATATTGTCTAATTATCCTTATCAACAAAATATATATAACTTTTAAATTTCACATAATATTTTGTCAGTATAGCACAACCCTATGATGAATCATACTTAGAGAAAGAGTTTAATGCAGTTTTCATAATATCAGCTTGTGTTGATTTTGTTCGGCGTGACGTGTCAGAGCGGGGTCACGTGATCTAAATCAGCTCTATTAACCTCTCGGGTCCGGCCCGGTGCTGACGAACACAAACACACACACATACACACACACATACACACACACACACACACTGACAGTCTCAGACCTGCGCATGAGCGCCGCTAAGTTACTCGCCGCGCTCCAGTCCTTCTCTGATTTACATACAAATTGATCTTGAGGTAAATCAGTTGTCATTTTTCTGCAGGTCACAGGGAACATGGAGAGATAATGAAACGGGGCGTTGAGTGGAACGGTGCCGCCCAGATGGGGCTCTTCTGTTAATGTACTCCCAGAGCCATCACACACACACACACACACTCCAGTGCCGGTGTTTACGCTGTGTACGCCTTCATCGCTCGCAATCTGACATCGCCTTATATACATGTTCCAGCAGGATCAGATCTGAGTCCTCCATAAACTCAAATCGGACATAATACATCTCTCTATCTATCTATCTATCTATCTATCTATCTATCTATCTATCTATCTATCTATCTATCTATCTATCTATCTATCTATCTATCTATCTATCTATCTATCTATCTATCTATCTATCTGTCTATCTGTCTTTCTGTCTATCAATAAACACATCTATCTATCTATACATTATCTTTCTATGTGTCTGTCTGTCTGTCTGTCTATCTATAAATCTGTCTGTCTATACACATCTGTCTATCTATACACATCTATACACATCTGTCTGTCTACATCTGTCTGTCTATCTATACACATCTATACACATCTGTCTGTCTATACACATCTGTCTGTCTACACACATCTGTCTGTCTACACACATCTGTCTGTCTATACACATCTGTCTATCTATACACATCTGTCTATCTATACACATCTGTCCGTCTACATCTGTCTGTCTATCTATACACATCTATACACATCTGTCTGTCTATACACATCTGTCTGTCTACACACATCTGTCTGTCTACACACATCTGTCTGTCTATACACATCTGTCTATCTATACACATCTATACACATCTGTCTGTCTATACACATCTGTCTGTCTATACACATCTGTCTGTCTACACACATCTGTCTGTCTATACACATCTGTCTATCTATACACATCTGTCTGTCTACATTGTCTATCTATAAACATCTGTCTGTCTACATCTATCTGTCTATACACATCTGTCTGTCTATACATCTATCTATACACATCTGTCTGTCTATCTATCTATCTATCTATCTATCTATCTATCTATCTATCTATCTATCTATCTATCTATCTATCTATCTATCTATCTATCTTTCTATCCACATCTGTCTGTCCGTCTATCAATACATCTGTCTATCTTTCTATGTATACAAATCTGTCTATCTATCTATACATCTATCTTTCTATCTGTCTGTCTATACATCTGTCTACACACATCTGTCTGTCTATGCACATCTGTCTGTCTCTCTGTCTATACAAATCTGTCCGTCTATACATATCTGTCTGCCTATACATCTATAAACATCTGTCTATCTTTCTATCTATAAACATCTGTCTATCTATCTATACATCTATCTTTCTATCTGTCTGTCTATACATCTGTCTACAAACATCTGTGTATCTATACAGCTGTCTACACACATCTGTCTGTCTACATATGTCTGTCTACATCTGTCTGTCTATACACATTTCTCTGTCTGTCTTTCTGTCTATCTATACACATCTGTCTGTCTATACACACCTGTCTATCTATACACATCTGTCTGTCTATACACACCTGTCTATCTATACACATCTGTCTATCTACATCTGTCTGTCTATACACATCTGTCTGTCTATCAATACATCTGTCTATACACATCTGTCTGTCTACATCTGTCTGTCTATACACATCTGTCTGTCTATACACATCTGTCTGTCTATCAATACATCTGTCTATACACATCTGTCTGTCTACATCTGTCTGTCTATACACATCTGTCTGTCTATACACATCTGTCTATCTATACACATCTGTCTATCTATACACATCTGTCTGTCTATAGATCTGTCTATACACATCTGTCTGTCTACATCTGTCTGTCTATCTAAACACATCTGTCTATCTATACACATCTGTCTGTCTACATTGCCTATCTATACACATCTGTCTGTCTACATCTATCTGTCTATGTCATAACTGTACAGAGATCACAGGAAGCAAACGCGAGTAAACAATGATTTATTTAAACAGTCCATATAACAGTACAAGCCAGATGATGAAGGGTGACGCAGGGACTTCGACGGTCAGATCCGGTGAGGTGCAGACGTGAAGTGAAGAGGGTGAGACGAAGTAAATCCACAATGATGACCACGAGGAACAGGAACATGAGACAGGAACACGGAACCAGAAGACCAACGAGGACGACATCAAACAATGATCTGACAAGGATGATAGAACAGCGGTGAGTATATATAGAGTGGTGAGATCAATCGCAGCTGATGAAGTAATGATGAACAGCTGGAGCGGATCAGATAATGACATACATACACGCCCCTTACACACGTGCACTCATACAACAATGTAAACACAAGACTAGAATAAACCAGTGAATACGTCTACCGTGACAGTCTATACACATCTGTCTGTCTATACATCTATCTATACACATCTGTCTGTCTGTCTGTCTGTCTGTCCGTCTATCAATACATCTGTCTATCTATACACATCTATCTTCACATCTGTCTGTCTATACATCTATATATACACATCTGTCTATCTTTCTATGTATACACATCTGTCTATCTATCTATACATCTATCTTTCTGTCTGTCTGTCTGTTTATACATCTGTCTACACACATCTGTCTGTCTATACACATCTGTCTATCTATCTATACATCTATCTATCTGTCTGTCTGTCTATACACATCTGTCTATCTATACACATCTGTCTGTCTACATCTTTCTGTCTATACATCCCTCTATACTCATCTGTCTGTTTACATCTGTCTGTCTTTACACATTTGTCTGTCTGTCTATCTATACACATCTGTCTGTCTATCAATACATCTGTCTATACACATCTGTCTGTCTACATCTGTCTGTCTATACACATCTGTCTATACACATTTGTCTGTCTGTGTATCCATACACATCTGTCTGTCTATACACATCTGTCTGTCTATACACATCTGTCTATCTATACACATCTGTCTGTCTGTCTGTCTGTCTGTCCGTCTATCTATACATCTGTCTATCTACACACATCTGTCTCACTACATCTGTCTGTCTATACACATCTGTCTGTCTACATCTGTCTGTCTATACACATCTGTCTGTCTATACACATCTGTCTATCCATACACATCTGTCTGTCTACATCTGTCTGTCTATACACATCTGTCTTTCTGTCTATCTATACACATCTGTCTGTCTGTCTGTCTGTCTATCTACACACATCTGTCTGTCTACATCTTTCTATATATACACATCTGTCTGTCTATAAAAATCTGTCTATCTATACACATGTGTCTGTCTACATCTGTCTATCTATACACATCTGTCTGTCTACATCTTTCTGTTTACATCTGTCTGTCTATGAACATCTGTCTGTCTACATCTGTCTGTCTATACATATCTGTCTATCTATCTATCTATACATCTATCTGTCTGTCTGTCTGTCTGTCTGTCTGTCTGTCTGTCTATCTATACATCTTTCTAAACACATCTGTCTATCTATACACATATTTCTGTCTACATCTGTTTGTCTATACACATCTGTCTGTCTATACATCTGTCTATACACATCTGTTTGTCTATACATATGTCTATACACATCTGTCTGTCTATACATCTCTCTATACACATCTGTCTATCTATCTATCTATCTCTATCTTTCTATCTGTCTGTCTGTCTGTCTGTCTATACACATCTGTCTATACACATCTGTCTGTCTGTCTATACATCTGTCTGTCTATACATCTGTCTATACACATCTGTCTGTCTATACATCTCTCTATACACATCTGTCTATCTATCTATCTATCTATCTATCTATCTGTCTATCTATCTATCTATCTATCTATCTATCTATCTATCTATCTATCTATCTATCTATCTATCTATCTATCTATCTATCTATCTATCTATCTGTCTGTCTATCTATCTATCTATCTATCTATCTATCTATCTATCTATCTATCTATCTATCTATCTCTATCTTTCTATCTGTCTGTCTGTCTGTCTCTCTGTCTATACACATCTGTCTATACATCTCTCTATACACATCTGTCTATCTATCTATCTATCTCTATCTTTCTATCTGTCTGTCTGTCTGTCTGTCTATACACATCTGTCTATACACATCTGTCTATCTATCAATACATCTGTCTGTCTATACATCTGTCTATACACATCTGTCTGTCTATACATCTCTCTATACACATCTATCTATCTATCTATCTATCTATCTATCTATCTATCTATCTATCTATCTATCTATCTATCTATCTATCTATCTATCTATCTATCTATCTATCTCTATCTTTCTATCTGTCTGTCTGTCTGTCTGTCTGTCTGTCTGTCTGTCTGTCTATACACATCTGTCTATACATCTATCTATACAAATCTGTCTATCTATCTGTCTGTCTGTCTATACATCTGATACATCTGTCTATACACATCTTTCTGTCTATACATCTGTCTATACATCTTGACACATCTGTCTGTCTATCTATCTATCTATCTATCTATCTATCTATCTATCTATCTATCTATCTATCTATCTATCTATCTATCTATCTATCTATCTATCTATCTGTCCATCTGTCTGTCTGTCTGTCTGTCTATCTGTCTATCTATCTATCTATCTATACATCTGTCTGCAACTTGAACATGGTTTAACTGATGCTGCACAAACACTGATATTGCTTTTCCGGACATAGCTGGTTATAAAAAATGCATACAATTTATATTTATTTAAATTTTTATTATAATATAATATTAAAATACAACATTTTGTACAATATTCATATAAAATAATACTATAAAATATTATATATATTAAATTAGCTATTCTAAAAACTTTCCTGCAATGCAAATTTTTATTCAAGACAAGTGTTTGAATCAAAATATTTTTCTTTTTTCAATTTACTTTGGTGTTACATTTAAGTATTTCCGTTTTGATAAAGTTTTATTTTAAATAATTTAAGGTTTCCAATTAAAATCTAGAATAACTTTTATAGAATGTTGTATTCTGTATGTATGTACGTCTCCATTGTATTAACTTTAATTTTTACTTTAAGTTAAACTAGCAATATTTTTTTTTACAATGATATAGTTATTAAAATAAAAAGCATAGCATTAATATTTATTGTTTAATATACTCATAAGAAGGTGAGGTGCTACTCATGATTCTGTCAAACACAATTCAGCAGTCAAACGTGACGGATGGATCATTTGTGTCTGGAGTCTCACTCCATATTAGCTCATTTAAATTCACACATCTGAACCTATCAAGTAAATGATGACTTATTAATGATACGAGACTCCGCCCACCCGAGACTGACAGGAGCTCGTCAAAGGCCTCCAGAGGGAGGAGACAGAGGAAGGGATGAATCGGACCATTGCACTCCATTAATGTTGTCATAGCAAAATTAATAAGGATCGCAATCTGAGGCTTGTTTCTGTAACACAGAATGTGAGCGAGCGCTGGAGCGTGTCGAGAGAGGAGCCAGACGCATGTTCTTTTGTCAGCGTTTCTTTAACTAAAGGCTGTGTTTGTATCCCTAGAGAGCAGAGTTTATGCCTAATGAGCTTCTGAGGGATAATTATTGTGTTTAATACACAGTCTAGATTATCTGATCATCACTACAGACACAGGTGTGATGACCCACTGGAACGGGCAGAAAGCAAATCACAGAGAAAGATGCTGCTTTTGTCATTTGAAAGTGTTTTTTAAGTTTAGCTAGTTTTAACATTCAACACTCGAAAAAACGCTTACACTTTATTTTAAGGTGTCATTGTTACAGTGTAATTATATATTTACTGTAGGTACCGAGTAATATTAATCGACTACATGGACTTACTATAGGGTTAGGGTATGATTAGGTTGAGGGTTAGTTGCATGTAATTATGCATAATTTACTGTTATTACTATGGTAAGTAGAGTACACGTAACATATGTAACAAGGACACTGTAAAATAAAGTGTTACCAAAAAAATCTTGGGTTATTTTTTCAGTGTATGGGTTTTTGTGTTACCCAGCTCCTGGGTCAGACGTAACAACCCAGTGTTTGTATCCGTAGAGAGCAGAGTTTATGCCTAACGAGCGTCTGAGGGATAATTATTGTGTTTAATACACAGTCTAGATTATCTCATCATCACCTGTGTCTGTAGTGACACCTGGAACGGTCAGAGATCAAATCAGAGAGAAAGATGCTGCTTTTGTCCTTTGAAAGTGTTTTTAAAGGGGACATATCATGAAAATCTGACTTTCTCCGTGTGTGAGTGCTATAATCCGCTGCTTCTATCAACCCAGAAAACGTAAAAAAAATGAAACCCAGTTACTTATTTTTGTGAGCCTTTCTATAAAAGCATGTCAAAAAATAAGCCGATCAGATTTCTCTCCTTCTGACGTATGAAGAGGATCTTATAATATTACCGGCCCTTAATCTGCACGTTTACACACACCAGCCGACATTCGGTTTCTCGAGCGACAACAGTGAGCAGTTCTAACGCAACGGCAGAAGATCCAGCAAAGCCTGAAACTGTTCTGTCGTTGAGCACAGACGAGCACTGAACACTATTGACCAGAACATGTCACCGCTGTCTTATAAACACCTCAGGAACTGTGGACATTTGTGTAGAAGTTCAACATGATGATGAGATGATCAATGTAACACCACAACAACTACATAAATGTCTCCACTAACATTCAGAAACTCTTCCTGAGTCTCTCCGTAAGGCTGCACTCGCTACTGGTTATTCTGGGATTCTGGATGAGTGAAATTGGCCTGTTTTGTTATTGCTGGAGTTTCTGAAGCTCGTGTAAAGACTCCGCCCTCTTATGAATGGAGGCGGAGCTGCAGCTCATTTGCATTTAAAGAGATACACACAAAAACAGAATGTTTTGCTCACACCCAAAAGTGGGTGAATTTGACAAGCTATAATAAATTATCTTGTATTTTGAGCTGAAATTTCACACACAAATTCTGGGGACACCATAGATGTATATTACATATTGTGAAAAGGGGCATAACGTCACCTTTAAGTCACATATTTAACAACCCAACGCTATAGATGTGCTATTTTATTCAGACATCATTATTCCATCATCACACATCCATAAGCACACATGCATTGTTTACATCCATCTAAAGGTTAATCTCACTCATCTAATGATCTCCTGTGTTCTGTTTCAAAAAATGAAAACCAATGCAATGCAACGCGAGCTCATTTCCTGCGAACGCTCTGGCATTTCAAACACATCACCGCATCAAGCAGAAAATAACTAGATCTTCGTGATTAAGGCCTGTTATGGACTGTCTGGAATCATGTGTTGCAGACACTCATACACAATTCATATTGCTGTTTTCATTTAGTATACCAGAGGTTCAAAATGCCATGAAACAATGAACTGATTCAGCAAACAAATGAACCGATTCACTAAAAAGATTCATACTGCATGGATATAATGCTGTGCATGCAATGCATTTTGACAAAAAACAGATGTAATTTTTAATGGAAAAGTTAAAACAGCTACAAATCGAAATGTCAGCTAATATCACATTTATTCATTTTTATTTATTCTCTTAATTGTCATTTTTCTTGAAGAACCAGGGTAACACGGCCTTGGAGAAGCTGGATATATGAGATATTTCCAAAAGTGTGATTTCCAGACATTGTGGAAATTAATAACTTCTCAAAATTACAGAAATTTAAATAAATGTTAAAAGGCTTGAAAAATAATAATCTTAAAGGATTAAATCAATTTATTAAATTTAAAAATGTTATAGAAATTAATACAATTAAGTTTTTAAGTTTAAGTCTTGGAAATAGTTTTTTTAAAGTAATGGAAATGATTACAATATTAGAAATTAATAAAATCTTAAGTTATGGAAAAATTATGAAAAACTCTTTAACAGTTATGGAAATTAATAAAATCACAAGTCAAAGAAATTAATAAAATCTCAGAAAGTCATGGAAATTAATAAAGTCTTAAATTCATGGCAAATTAATAATAACATTAAGAAGTCATGGCAATTAATACAAACTTTTACAGTACAATAAATATATTTTTTCTAGACATGTCAAGCTCTAACATTCTATCAGGTGGAAATAGCTATTTATGAGTAAAAAAATTATAATAATAAAAATACTGTAATAATAAAATACTAGAAAAAGGTAATTTCTAATAAAGTGTAAACCCTGAAGAACATTAAGTTTTTAAATCTGCAGGACTTTAATTATCTAACTATTTAATTTAATTATTTTGACTATATACATTTTGACCACTTCTAGTTTCTGTAAATAATAAAGTTTGAAATGAGCAGTTTTATGATTAGGACTTTAGAAAAGGATAAAAGCCTGTATTTTAAGGAGAAATAAACTAAGCTCCCTGCGGTCTCGAAGTCGTCAGTACAGTATAGTTTTACTGTGGTATACGAGTGTCAGGTGAGCAGGGTGATGTGTTTACAGGACAGTTATTAAAGCAGGAACAGGCGTGTGTTTCTCCTGCTTCTGTCACACTTCTCTTCCTGAGGGATTTTCCTCATCTCCTGGTCTCCGGCCCGCTGCGCGCCGAAGAGTTTAATACAGTCCTGCGCTGGCGAAATCATCCTCGTCTTATTCCCGGAGAGCGTGATAGATGGCATATGCTTTAGACTGGTTTGCATGAGCACATTCAGTGTGTTTGTTTGTGAGGCGAGTCGTGGATCTATTAACTGTGTAATTTAGCTGGAGTTCATGCAGGATTGTCACTTAAAGCAACAGTACACGCTAAAATAACATTTGTTTACTTCAAACCTGTCGCACACGATCTACTAACCTCCTTCGTCCGACTGATAGTTTAGACTCTTTTATCTAGTAAAAGTCTTTTAGTATAATTGTACAAACGTCCTCCTTCAGCTCGATCTTCACGTGTTTTTCTGATGTCAAATCTGCACTGATATTATCAAGTAAACATGAGAATAACTTTGATATGATTAGTCATATTTCAGCTGGACTGAAGTATGTTTACTTGATTATCCAGACATCATTTATTATAAAAATCCTGAGCATCCAATATGATCATGTCACGGTGTGTGTAGGCAGGAAGCACTAGGAGACGAGGAATAACTGCTAAAAGGGATTTAATATACAAAAACTCAGGAACTGCAACACTTACAACCATATAAACGCAATAACCGACCAGGAGTGAGGGAGAACACTGCGTTTACATACACAGAGAACAGATAGGGGAACAAGACACAGCTGGGGCAAATTAACTAGACACAGGTGACTAAACTGAGGACAAACGAGGAGCGGGAAAACTGAATAGGACTAAACCAAAACACTGAAGAAAAGGGGGAAACAAAGAGTCATACTGTGACAGAACGCCCCCTCCCAAAAAGGCGCGACCTCGCGCCGTATAACATCAATGGGGTGGGGGGGTGGGCGCCCTGGAGGCTGAGGAGTGCGTGGTCTGGAGGAGGAAGCCTCCAGGGCGGAGCAGGACGTGCAGGCGGCCAGGGCGGAGCAAGACGTGCAGGCGGCCAGGGCGGAGCAGGACATGCAGGCGGCCGTGCCGGTGAAGACCCTACGGGTGGTCGTGGCGGTGAGGACCCTTCGGGCGGCCGTGGCGGTGAGGACCCTTCGGGCGGCCGTGGCGGTGAGGGCCCTTCGGGCGGCCGTGGCGGTGAGGGCCCTTCGGGCGGCCGTGGCGGTGAGGGCCCTTCGGGCGGCCGTGGCGGTGAGGGCCCTTCGGGCGGCCGTGGCGGTGAGGGCCCTTCGGGTGGCCGTGGGGCCTTGGGGGCCCACGGCGAGGGTCCTTGGCCCCCCCCAAAAAATTTAATAGGGAGAGTGACTGGGTCAGGAAAATGTTCAGGACTGGACGGAACCAGCGGTGAAAGGGTCTCTGGGCTGGACGGAACCAGCGGTGAAAGGGTCTCTGGGCTGGATGGAACCAACGGTGAAAGGGTCTCTGGGCTGGATGGAACCAGCGGTGAAAGGGTCTCTGGGCTGGACGGAACCAGCGGTAATGGGTTCGCGGGACTGGACGGCGCCAGCGGGGAAGGCTCTGTGCTGGACGGGACCAGCGGGGAAGGCTCTGTGCTGGACGGGACCAGCGGTGAAGGCTCTGTGCTGGACGGGACCAGCGGTGAAGGCTCTGTGCTGGACGGGACCAGCGGTGAAGGCTCTGTGCTGGACGGGACCAGCGGGGAAGGCTCTGTGCTGGACGGGACCAGCGGGGAAGGCTCTGTGCTGGACGGGACCAGCGGGGAAGGCTCTGTGCTGGACGGGACCAGCGGGGAAGGCTCTGTGCTGGACGGGACCAGCGGGGAAGGCTCTGTGCTGGACGGGACCAGCGGGGAAGGCTCTGTGCTGGACGGGACCAGCGGGGAAGGCTCTGTGCTGGACGGGACCAGCGGGGAAGGCTCTGTGCTGGACGGGACCAGCGGGGAAGGCTCTGTGCTGGACGGGACCAGCGGGGAAGGCTCTGTGCTGGACGGGACCAGCGGGGAAGGCTCTGTGCTGGACGGGACCAGCGGGGAAGGCTCAGTGCTGGACGGGACCAGCGGGGAAGGCTCAGTGCTGGACGGGACCAGCGGTGAAGGCTCAGTGCTGGACGGGACCAGCGGGGAAGGCTCAGTGCTGGACGGGACCAGCGGGGAAGGCTCTGTGCTGGACGGGACCAGCGGTGAAGGCTCTGTGCTGGACGGGACCAGCGGTGAAGGCTCTGTGCTGGACGGGACCAGCGGTGAAGGCTCTGTGCTGGACGGGACCAGCGGTGAAGGCTCTGTGCTGGACGGGACCAGCGGTGAAGGCCCTGTGCTGGACGGGACCAGCGGTGAAGGCCCTGTGCTGGACGGGACCAGCGGTGAAGGCCCTGTGCTGGACGGGACCAGCGGTGAAGGCTCTGTGCTGGACGGGACCAGCGGTGAAGGCTCTGTGCTGGACGGGATCAGCGGTGATGGCTCGGGGCTGGTCGGGACCAGCAGTGAAGACTTGGGGCTGACTGGGACCAGCAGTGAAGACTTGGGGCTGACTGGGACCAGCAGTGAAGACTTGGGGCTGGGTTGGATCAGCGATGATGACTCGGGGCTGGCTGGGATCAGCGGCGGAAGCTCTGTGTCCCAGTCAATAAGCGAATCCTCCTCTTCAAGCACTACCAAGATCCCCACTGGTACGGTGGGTATGGCGCGATGCATAAGCTCGGGACTGGACGGGACCAGCGGCGCAGGTTCGGAGCTGGATGGGACCCGCGATGAATGCTCGGCCATCTTGGGTGAAGCGGGGGACACGGAGCTCTTGGAGAGGTATGTAGAAGATTCCGGATCGATGTGAACTGGGCCTACATACTTCCGGATAGGGACTGAATGATGATTTTGACCATCTTCTGCATAGTCAACGAGGAAATCAGAGCCATGTAATTCAAGGACATAATTAATAAAGTCCGGGACAGACTTATAACAATCATCAACGGAGATGAGACGGAATAAATTATCATCATCCAGTCCAATCCGGAAACAGGCATTAATTGTGGAATTACCCCAGTTCACTAGATGGGAAACATCCAGGAACTCCTCAACATACCTCTCCAAAGAACGGCCATTCTGCTGAATGGTGGCGAGCTTGTCTTCAGCCATCACGTTCATCTTTTGGGTCGGTTATTCTGTCACGGTGTGTGTAGGCAGGAAGCACTAGGAGACGAGGAATAACTGCTAACAGGAATTTAATATACAAAAACTCAGGAACTGCAACACTTACAACCATATAAACGCAATAACCGACCAGGAGTGAGGGAGAACACTGGGTTTACATACACAGAGAACAGATAGGGGAACAAGACACAGCTGGGGCAAATTAACTAGACACAGGTGACTAAACTGAGGACAAACGAGGAGCGGGAAAACTGAATAGGACTAAACCAAAACACTGAAGAAAAGGGGGAAACAAAGAGTCAAACTGTGACAATCATCAGGCTTTTGAGGAAGGTTTATTTGTTCATTATCATTGTATTGCATTGCATTATATGTTTCAAAACTACAGATCTTAAAACTAAGCATTTAAATATCATCTTATTAAGACATATTATTGGCAGATATTTTGTATTATGCATACTTTAGTGCATATAAATAAAAGTATGAGCATGCAAGTATATGTGATACTGTTATAAAGATCTCAATTGATAGTTTAGACTCTTTTATCAAGTAAAAGTCTTATTATTATAAGGTGACAACAGTATAATTTCTATGAAGAGCACGTACTCTATATTATATTTACAGCTGTAGTCTATATGCTGTAATTTAGAAGTCCTACTTATGGTGAAGCATTGCTCATGAATATAAATCAAGTTACTTGACTTAATTACTGAAAGAAAGACATTACTAATAGAGCTGCTGAATAACCCAATCCTACTATTAGGAGGACACGGTTAATAAATGAATATGAATACATTGAACATGTATTAAGTTACTTTACTTTGTGGAAACTTACTGTACCATGCCACTCCTACATTCAACTTATATTCAACACACTTTCAAATATTTTCAACGTGACACCCTTATTACAAACGACTCATCCACCAAGAAGCAGAAAACACGTGGATCTGAAACTCACTGCACGCGCATTCTGTCCATGATGACGAGGATCTTAAAGTTTTTCCCTTTAATCCAGTTGTTGGCAAAACTAGAATGTAATTAGAAGAGAAAGAGAAAAAAACGATGTTAAGCCGTTATAGCCCACAGCGCCCTCTAATGGTCAAGACAAAACACTAGTGGTGGAAGAAACAAATTGAACCAATTCTTCACTGTTTCAAATCGTTTAAAACACCACCGGCAGGTCAAAACGATGTAAATGCATCGTATGTATAATAAAAAAATATGTATAATAATGACACCTTTTACAAACCAATTGCAAATGATTCTTATGAAAGTGTAATCTATATGTCAAGTACATGAATGTTTGCAAATAAAAAAAATTAATGAAGAATAAATTATGAAAGTGTACTCTATTAAATACAATCTACAAATAGGTAACATTAAATATTCATATTAAATATGAAGGTTCTGTAAATTGTTTTCTCAGCAGAAGATTAAACAACTCCAAAAACAGCATTATCAGCTTCACTTATTAGCCTATACAAACTCGTTTTTATTTGTCATAATTCTACAACAGTTTAGAGATATTTTTGTTTGATTTAACATATTAAAATAAAATGCAAAATATTAAACTACATTTCAGGTCACCATTATGGTGATCAGTGTTTGCTTTAGTTGGGCTCTTGTCCCTTGACTTTTATTTTTTGTCTTCTTTGTAACTGTGTGTTTAGGAAACACATTTGAGGTTGCAAAGAAAGCCATGAGATCAGGTGATGCTATACTCTCGTCAAGTCACATTTATATAGCGCTTTTTACAATACAGATAGTTTCAAAGCAGCTTTAAGAGATAACATAATGCAACAAAGAGAAAATAATGCAACAAAGTTTGTTTCTGCTCTACAGCAGATGTAGAAGAAATTAGAGTCTTAGTCCAGCTTAAATTCGTTCAGGGACGGTTAACTTTTCATTAATTTAGTTAATATACACTGCCATTCAAAAGTTTGGGATCGGTACCATTTTTAATGTTTTAAAAAGAAGTCACTTATGCTCACCAATGCTGTATTTATTTCAATAAAAATACAACAAAAACAGTAATATTGTGAAATATTATTACAATTTAAAATAACTGTTTTTAAATACATTTTTAAAATGTCATTTATTCCTGTGATCAAAGCTGAATTTTCAGCATCATTACTCCAGTCTTCAGTGTCATGATCCTTCAGAAATCAGTATAATGATGATTTGATGCTCAAGAAACATTTATGATTATAATCAAGGTTGAAAACAGTTGTGTACCATTTTTTAGGATTCTTTGATGAACAAAGTTAAAAACAACGGCATTTATTTGAAATATAATATTTTGTAACATTATAAATGTCTTTACTGTCACTTTTGATCAATTTATTTCCTCCTTGATGAATAAAAGTATTGATTTATTTTATTTCCCCCAAAAAATAAAATAAAGATTCTTACCGACCCCAAACTTTTGAACGGCAGTGTGTGTATATATGTATATATATATATATATATATATATATATATATATATATATATATATATATTGTGAAAAGATTAATCACATCCAAAATAAAAGTTTGTGTTCACATAATATATCTGTCACGTCCGCGGGTGAATGAAAAAGACGGTAGGCGAAGATACAAAATTGTCACAGTGTCTGGTTGTTCCCTGGGTTAAACACCAGAGGTCCTCAGTTTTCACGGTGTCTATGCATTCTCACTACAATTCCCATGATCGCGTCTGTCACTGATTGTTTATTGCCTTACAGCTGTTTCTCGTCACCTTGTTTGCACTTCAATTCAATTCAATTCAATTCAATTCAAATTTATTTGTATAGCGCTTTTCACAATACACATTGTCTCAAAGCAGCTTTACAGAAATTGCATTTCGGAAATGTACATAGAAAAATACAGTTAGTTAATCAAGTATTAATTTATGGCATAACATATCGCCGGCTTTGAGTCGTCTCTTCACAGGCGTCGAGTCGTCTCTTCACAGGCGTTGGGGCATCTGAAGTCTCCGTGAGAGGCTGGATACAAACTGGAGCTGACGAACGCTATTTACCTCGGGACTAGCGTCCCGAGATAACAGCAGAAAGGCAGATGGGAAATAATTAGCATAGCTGATGTTCATAATGTTAATGCATTCGAACCGATTCAGCAGTATCAAAGGTTAAGCATTAAGTGAATGCTTGGTTAAAGAGATGCGTCTTTAATCTAGTTTTAAACTGGGACAGCGAGTCTGAGGCTCGTACAATATCAGGAAGGCTATTCCAGAGTTTAGGAGCTAAATGCGAGAACGCCCTCCCTCCTTTAGTGGACTTAGATATCCTAGGAATGACCAGAAGCCTCGAATTTAGTGATCTTAAAGAGCGCGATGGATTGTATGGCGATAGAAGGTCTGTTAAATACACAGGAGCTAAACCATTTAGGGCTTTATAGGTCAGTAGGAATACTTTGTAATTGATACGTAACTTAATAGGTAACCAGTGTAGAGATGATAAAATAGGTGTTATATGATCATATTTTCTTGATCTAGTAAGAACTCTAGCAGCTGCATTTTGCACTAACTGTAGCTTGTTAATTGAGGATGTAGGACAGCCAGCTAATAAAGCATTACAGTAATCTAGTCTCGAGGTCATGAAAGTATGAACTAACTTTTCTGCATCAGAAACAGATAGCATGTTGCGTAGCTTAGCAATGTTTCTAAGGTGGAAAAAGGCTGTTCTTGTAATATATGAAATATGATTTTCGAAAGTCAAGTTGCGGTCTAGTATAACACCCAGGTCTTTTACTGTAGTGGACAAAGTACCAGGACATCCTTCTAAATTAAAGTTGTATTGTAAGGGATTTTGTGGGTAGTTTTTTGGACCAATAAGTAGTACCTCCGTTTTATCTGAATTTAATAGCAGGAAATTACACGTCATCCAGCATTTTATATCATTTAGACACTCTGTCAATTTAGATAAGTTAGTGTTTTCATCTGGTCGTGATGAGATATATAATTGAGTGTCATCAGCATAACAGTGGAAATTAATTCCATGTTTTCTTATAATATTACCAAGTGGCAGCATATATATTGAGAATAGCAGAGGGCCTAACACCGATCCTTGCGGCACTCCATAGTCTACTGACGTTAGAGTAGTGCAAACCTTGTTTGCACTTGTGTATATATACCCTGTCTGTTTCAGTGTTTGTCACGGAATCCTTGTTTAATGCCCGCACACTTCTGTTCCTGTATACTGCCTGCTCTTGTTCATGTTTTATGTTCTTGGATTGACTTATCGGATTTTGACCATTTGCCTGGACTGTTGTGAGTACGGATTACCCTTTAATAAATAACTGCTATTGGATCTCTCTCTTCTGTGTGTGATTCGTGACAGAAGGACTCCGTCATGCAGAGATCCAGCGGTATGTTTTTTAATATCTCTTCCCCAGCCACCGAGCAGGAGAGAAGGGATTTGTTTGAGGGGACCTGGTTGGTCAAGTTTCGCGGGACCCGTGGAGGTCGCAGTGGAGGAGGTGGTCGAGAGGATTTCCAACACCAATTTTCACTCAGGCCCCTCTTCGACCCTGGGCTGGTGCGATCCAGTCCAGAGGCTCATCCGGCACTGTTTCCATCCAGCCCAGAGCGCGCACTTCACCAGCGGAAATGGAGGAGGAGGAAGACCTCTAGCCTCTCCAAAGGCCCGGAGGCCGTGTCCCAGCAGCCCGCCGCTTTTCTGGAGGCCGATCCAGAGACTGTTCTAGTCACGTCTGCCGATCCAGAGACTGTTCAAGTCACGTCTGCCGATCCAGAGACTGTTCAAGTCACGTCTGCCGATCCAGAGACTGTTCAAGTCACGTCTGCCGATCCAGAGACTGTTCAAGTCACGTCTGCCGATCCAGAGACTGTTCAAGTCACGTCTGCCGATCCAAAGACTGTTCAAGTCACGTCTGCCGATCCAGAGACTGTTCAAGTCACGTCTGCCGATCCAGAGACTGTTCAAGTCACGTCTGCCGATCCAGAGACTGTTCAAGTCACGTCTGCCGATCCAGAGACTGTTCAAGTCACGTCTGCCGATCCAGAGACTGTTCAAGTCACGTCTGCCGATCCAGAGACTGTTCAAGTCACGTCTGCCGATCCAGAGACTGTTCAAGTCACGTCTGCCGATCCAGAGACTGTTCAAGTCACGTCTGCCGATCCAGAGACTGTTCAAGTCACGTCTGCCGATCCAGAGACTGTTCAAGTCACGTCTGCCGATCCAGAGACTGTTCAAGTCACGTCTGCCGATCCAGAGACTGTTCAAGTCACGTCTGCCGATCCAGAGACTGTTCAAGTCACGTCTGCCGATCCAGAGACTGTTCAAGTCACGTCTGCCGATCCAGAGACGGTTCAAGTCACGTCTGCCGATCCAGAGACGGTTCAAGTCACGTCTGCCGATCCAGAGACGGTTCAAGTCACGTCTGCCGATCCAGAGACGGTTCAAGTCACGTCTGCCGATCCAGAGTCGGTTCAAGTCACGTCTGCCGATCCAGAGATGGTTCAAGTCACGTCTGCCGATTCAGAGACTGTTCAAGTCACGTCTGCCCAGTCAGAGATGGATCAGGAGATGCCCATTCTCGTGGCCACGAGGGCACTAACCGACTATTTAGAACGTCTGGCCCAGATTCTGGAGATGCCTTTCAGACCTTTCATGTCCGTTGATCCGGAGCCAGTGTCTGCTCTTCCTGAGCCGGAGCCAGTGTCTGCTGTTCCTGAGCCGGAGCCAGTGTCTGCTGTTCCTGAGCCGGAGCCAGTGTCTGCTGTTCCTGAGCCGGAGCCAGTGTCTGCTGTTCCTGAGCCGGAGCCAGTGTCTGCTGTTCCTGAGCCGGAGCCAGTGTCTGCTGTTCCTGAGCCGGAGCCAGTGTCTGCTGTTCCTGAGCCGGAGCCAGTGTCTGCTGTTCCTGAGCCGGAGCCAGTGTCTGCTGTTCCTGAGCCGGAGCCAGTGTCTGCTGTTCCTGAGCCGGAGCCAGTGTCTGCTGTTCCTGAGCCGGAGCCAGTGTCTGCTGTTCCTGAGTCAATGTTTGTTTCTGTGTTTGTCTGTCCTGGTGTCTCTTCCTGAGCCGGTGTCTCTTCCTGAGCCGGTGTCTCTTCCTTTGCCGGTCATCATCGGTCGCCCGAGTGGTCATCTTCGCCCTGGCCGACCGAGGGGTCTTCACCGCCCTAGCCGCCCGAGGGGTCTTCACGGCCCTGGCCGCCCGAGGGGTCTTCACCGCCCTGGCCGCTCGAGGGGTCTTCTCCGCCCTGACCGCCCGATGGGTCGTCTTCTCCGCCCTGGCCGCCCGATGGGTCGTCTTCTCTGGCCTGGCCGCCCGAGGGGTCTTCACCGCCCTGGCCGCCCGAGGGGTCGTCTGCTCCGCGCTGGCCGCCCGATGGGTCGTCTTCTCCGCCCTGGCCGCCAGCTAAGCAGTCACCCCTTGTTCCTGTTCCCCTTCATGGACCTGGCCCACCATCCCTCCACCTGGTCCTCCACCGTTCCACCTCCCTCCTGGACTCTTGTTTTGTTTTGTGTGGTGTCTTGGAGAACGCTCCGTAGAGGGGAGGTTATGTCACAGTGTCTGGTTGTTCCCTGGGTTAAACACTAGAGGTCCTCAGTTTCACGGTGTCTATGCATTCTCACTACAATTCCCATGATCCCGTCTGTCACTGATTGTTCATTGCCTTACAGCTGTTTCTCGTCACCTTGTTTGCACTTGTGTATATATACCCTGTCTGTTTCAGTGTTTGTCACGGGGTCCTTGTTTAATGTCCGCACACTTCTGTTCCTGTATGCTGCCTGCTCTTGTTCATGTTTTATGTTCTTGGATTGACTTATCGGATTTTGACCATTTGCCTGGACTGTTGTGAGTACGGATTACCCTTTAATAAATAACTGCTATTGGATGGATCTCTCTCTTCTGTGTGTGATTCGTGACACAAAATAGCAAAGGTTTTAATTCAAAATAGTGAAGATACAAGATCAACATAACAGTGTGCTAGTGCACAAACAATAACCAGACATAAAAAGGAGTGAGAGGGGAACTTAAATACACAGATAATGACAAGGACAACAGGTGACGGTGATGCTGATGATGAGGGTGATGAGGCGCAGGTGCAGGTGATGTTGACAGGGGATTCTGGGAAGTGTAGTGAAGACACAGACGATGAAGAAGGCGGTGAATGTGACAATATGTGTGTGCACTGTGTATAATTATTTTGTATATATATAAATACACACACATGCATGTATGTGCTATATTTAAGAAATATTTGCATGTATATTGTTATATATAATTTATATTATAAATATAAATATTTTATATATAACATTTTTTTCTTAAATGTATAATACATGTGTGTGCATTTATATATACAAAATAATCATACACAGTGCACACACATATATTATGTAAACACAAACTTTTATTTTGGATCGCGATTAATCTTTTCACAGCCCATATATATATATATATATATATATATATATATATATATATATATATATATATACTGTATATCCGGTCTGGAGAAAACCAAGATATCATTGTCCAGTTCAGTTCTCATATAATGGTGTCAATGCAGGCAATAGTGGCATATAATTCAACATTTCTACATATATTCACAGTGAGTCAGATATTTCTGATGGCTGTGTTTGGATGGAAATGTTGATTATAAATAATTTTGAGCAGAAAAGAAGAGATTTTCACGTGTCACTTTTAAAGCATCTTTCTAACCAGCAGCTCATCCATTACTGGCAGGAGTGACCGGGTCCCAATAGGCCCGGCACAAATGCCACTTCCACTCCAATAACACACACACACACACAACACGACACGAATCCAGAGCGAAGGACAGCCCCTCGGGCGCACAGACGTGTCCACAGACGTTTCCTTCATGATACAGCAGAATCAAGGTTATACGTCTGTGTTTGCGAGAGCTTTATCGTAAATCACTGTGAAATTGCAGTGATGGTTATTCAGGAAGGCAATGGAGCGCCGCCCCGTGTTGCTGGCGTCTGCTTCATACACAAGCACTCGTGAGTCCCGGACACCTCTTTTCATTAAGAGCTCCATCAAGAGTGTGTGTTTTCATTCACGCCGGCATGTCAGAACATTTCATTTCGATGCATGCAAGAATTGATGACTCTCACGCATCCGCCACAGGTCACTTTGCTGGAAAGCCATCTATCCGAGGACGTCTCTGGAGCGAATGCAAAGAAACGCATGTGTCTGGATCGCTGTGAAGTCGAGTGTGTGTGTGTGTGTGTGTGTGTGTGGCCCGAGGCGATGACAAGGCGATCAAACCGCACATGTCAAATATAAATTGCTTTGACCTTTTTCCTCTCAGACTCGTGGCTCTGTGTCGGCAGGGGACGTTTTTAATATGAACCGAAAATAGTGTGAAAGTCTGCAAAATATTAGAGGGATGGAAAATGCAGGAAAATAACGAAGGCGAGTTTTATTCTCTGTGGGACAAACTCAAATGATCTTGAATATTTTATGCAATTTCCCCACGGATGCAAAAAAAGGTAACCTTGAACGCAATATGTTTGTATGCTGACTGGTCAGATTTAATGCTTTCCAGTGCATCTTTTTTTACGTGACAAATTCTGTATGCTGTATAATATTTAATAAGGTATTGATCAAATTTAAAGAGGCGATATATGCTAAGGAAATAAGATGTGTTCTTTTGGGAATGAGTTTCATTATAAAAAAGCATGTATCATTTAATGGTTCTGTGATATTTGCTTTGGCAAGGTCAAAGAGCACTTTTCTAAATTAGCTACAGCCTATATTCTCCATCTGGATCCATATTTTGTATTATTTCTCATTATTAGTGGCGTTTGCTGAGCAAAGCATCACTTTAACTGATGATCAACACCAGACCACAAAGAAACCATCACAGTCAAACCAAAGTTTATTCAGACTCCTTCAACATTTCTCACATTATCACAGTTATTCACTATAGTTTAGAAAATAATAAAATATGACAAAAACTCAGTTGATATTTCACTGGTTTTGTCCGTCCTTCTGTTAGACTCACACACATGAATTATGTTGAATATCTGTCAGCTGTTAAATTTAACTACACAATTAGATAATACCAGTTTAGCTCAACCGATTACCAAGCAATGCTTCATGTTGTTCAGTCTGTGGTGTAAAAAGGTGAATTAGTTATTAAAGAAAAAACACTTCAGTAAAACATGAACAGCTCAAAGTGTCCCAATAATATTTGCTCACAAATTTTTACTGGTAGTCACTGCATGAAGAATTGTTGGGTATAATGTCAGTTTACTTTATTTTGCTCTCCTCACATAAATGTCTATAAACTATAGTGTCCTGTACACACTAGTGAAAAAATATAAAAAATGATATCTGGTGTCTTTTTACTGTAATATATGTTTTATGAAATCACCCACAATCATTCCAAATGCTGTATTAATGACCAGTATTTGGAATGATTACGGGTGATTTCATATCTATAATAGCATGCATTGTTAAATGATTTAAATAAGGAGCTTGGCCCAAATGTAGCCAGAACTGGATTGTCGCCTGAAAGCCTCCAGTCCGGATCCGAACAGCAACAGCTTGCCCGGATGACTGATGAATAATCCTTCAAGGATCATAATCTAGCATAATTAAAACATAATGCAATATGTTGTTTTCCGCCGTTAGTTTTCACCTCTTCCTCGCGGCACCTGAATCGACCCGTGACATGTTACAATTAGCGTGATTTGACGCGCGGCGTGACATCTGTGGGGGGGGGCGGCACCAGTCACCAGTTACTATGGTGAAGTGCTATTTTCTCTCTGAGCCAAAAGCCACGCATTTGCTGGAAGAATGCTTTTACCTTCTGCTTATACATTAGCTCCATTAGATAGAGTACAGAAAGCCCTTTTTCCTGCATGCGCTTCTTTTGTCTGCCTGTTGCTATGACAACACATCATGCCAAACAATACAGAGACTTGGGAAGATGGGTCACCGAGGAGCGTTTGGATCCGTGCCGATTACAGCACTCAACATCTGAGTTAGAGATCTCGAGTCTCTGCTCGAAATAACAAGACGTTTCTCTCCAGCAGACACATTCATCTCTGAGATGGGTTTTATACTTAAAGTGCCATCGCTAACTTAATCCCTGAAACATTTATAGCAGTAAAAATCAAGACAGACGAAACATGGTCACGCAGAACACAGAAGATGCTGGGGTTTGAAACACGATTAATATTCAGTAGGCTAGCCTATTATCGATTTAACATCACTGACAACTTCTGATGAGAACAAAACTTAAACTTTACAACATCAACACTGTTATTGAACTGAATTGAATCAACATGGAACTAAATTGAAGTGAATGTTGTCTTCTGTAGAGCTGCGTTACTTAGTTATTTTTTAGGAAGTAACAAAAAAGTACCATAACATTATTTTCCATAAAAAGTAACTATGTAACGCAATTAGTTACTTTTTAGGGACTATTGCAAAAGTAACGTAAGTGACAAATAACCATCTTGTAAGTAACAGTTATTTTTTAGGAAGTAACAAAAAAGTAACGTAACATTATTTTCCATAAAAAGTTACTGTTACTTACAAGATGGTTATTTGTCACTTCAGTTACTTTTGCAATAGTCCCTAAAAAGTAACTAATTGTGTTACATAGTTACTTTTTCTGAAAAATAATGTTGTTTCTTTTTCATCACTCTCTAAAAACATAACTAATTTAGTTACTTTTTATGGAAAAGTATGTTACTGTCAGGAATCAATCAGATTCATTCCCATCCACCACTCAAAGATCACTCTCCCCGGAATACTAACCACTCACACCTGTGCACCATCAATTACCTCATCACCCAGCTCTACAAAACACCCATGCACACTTCAGTCTTTGTCAAGCCTCCAACAGGAATAGACCATAACCCTCTGTCTCCTGAAGTCTCCAAGTCAACCTGAAAACCACCACGTAACGTATACTCACCTTTGAAATACTCACCTTTGTATCCTTGTCCCGCTGTTCCCAGAAGTCCTGCCTGGTCCCATGTTCCCCGAGTCCTGGAGATTCGTCTGAGTGTCCCACGTTCCCGCCGAGATCTCCGTGTCCGCTACTGTATCTGAAATAGAAAAGGAGACGTATCAATGAACAGTGTCTGCTCACGCCAGGCTAACTAAAGGAGGATCTGCTCACCTGGAATCCGCTCTGCACGTAGTGATCGTCACCGCACCTTCACCTGAACCTTGCCTATTCACCTTGTCACTTGAATCATTGTAAATAAACTCACGTTTGAATTCACTTACCTCCGCCTCTGTGCCTGTATCCTGACAGAAGGCTTGACCTACAAAGGAAAAGAAACAGCGCGATGGAGTCTACCCGCCATGGTGATAATCCTGTACAACCTACAACCGCTGTTGTGAATTCCAGTCAGCCGACGCTCAGTACTTCCGCAGGCCCCACTTCTTCTATGGTTTGCTTCGCGAACCCAGCATCACGTCCAGCGCCATTCTCCGGTCGGGCGGAGGATTGCAACGGGTTCCTGCTTCAGTGTTCGCTCGCTTTGGAACAGCAGACCCAGTTGTACCCCACAGAAAGATCGAAGATTGCTTTTATAATCCAACAGTTATCCGGGGCTGCTTTAAGATGGGCTGAAACATTGTGGTTACAGGAATCCACTGTTACCTCGTCGGTACAGGAATTCGTAGACCATTTTAAAGAAGTTTTCGGGCGACCAGTTGATGATTCCTCTACCAGCGACAAACTACTGCAACTGCATCAGGGCAGAAAATCGGTTTCTGAGTATTCATTGGAGTTTCGCACTCTAGCCTCCGCAAGTGGGTGGAACGAGAAGGCGCTCATCTCTGTCTACCGACGTGGTTTGAATCCTGCTCTCCGTCTTCAAATGGCAATATATGATGACAGCCTGGGTGTGGAAAAGTTTATCCAGCAAGCTCTCCGCGTGCACCAACGATCTCAGGGCTTTCATCTCGAAACTCAACGACCCACTAGTACCTCTCAGTACCCCGCGGAAGGTCCATCCGAAGCAGGTGGAGAAAGGATGCAAGTGGATACTCACCGACTGTCTCCAGCGGAACGTGCCCGACGTCGAGAGCTAAGATTATGTCTGTATTGCGGAATGGGAGGACATTTTCGTCAGTCATGTCCAACTCGACCCCCCAGAATGCTTGTGAGTTCTGTCTTTACGACCGATTCGGTGTCAGCCCCATTAACGATATCAGTGATCCTAAAATCCCCGACTTTCCATGTTTCTGCCACAGCCATTGTGGACTCCGGGTCGGCAGGAAACTTCATTTCAGGACAGCTCTGTCAAAAACTCCAGCTCGAGAAGTCAGCCACCACCAGACCGTACTCCATCCAGGCAGTGACGGGTGAAACCATAAATCAGGGGTATGTCACATCTCAGATCAAACCTGTCGTCCTCGGTGTCGAAGACACACACCATGAATTATTTGAACCTTTCATATTAGAGAACAGTCAGACTGATATAATCCTTGGCCGCCCATGGCTTATACGACATCAACCGAATATCAACTGGAAATCTGGTAAAATACTGACTTGGGGTTGTAAATGTGCGTCCAGGACCGCCGAACTCACGATCACGCCCATCGTTAACATACCCGGCAACATTCCAGTGAACTCAACCTCCGTTGAAAGCCCCACAGAAAGCCTGTCAGTGTCCATCCCTACCTGTTACTCTCTGTTTGCAGATGTGTTCAATCCTGTCGAGGCTGCCAAATTACCACCTCACCGAGCCTGGGATTGTGCCATCGATCTCGTTCCAGGAGAGCCCATCCCTAAGGGACGAATCTACTCCCTGTCTATCCCCGAACAAAGAGCCATGCAACAGTACATTGAAGAAGCCTTGAAACAGGGTTATATCCGCTCCTCCACATCACCTGCTGCTGCCAGTTTTTTCTTTGTCACTAAGAAGGATGGCGGACTACGTCTGTGTATCGACTATAGAACCCTGAATCGGATAACCGTGAAGTTCAGCTATCCACTCCCGCTGGTTCCTTCCTCTCTGGAACAACTTCGAGAGGCTAAGGTATTCACCAAACTGGATTTGAGAAGCGCATATAATCTCATCCGAATTCGAGAAGGCGACGAATGGAAGACCGCGTTCATCACCCCAGCAGGCCATTACGAATATTTGGTTATGCCATATGGTCTGGTAAACGCTCCTTCCATCTTCCAAAGCTTCATGGATGAAGTCTTCCGAGATTACCTGAATCGGTTCGTAATAATCTACATTGACGACATTCTAATCTATTCCAAGGATCCAGTGGAACATCAACGACATGTCTCCCTAGTACTCCAACGGCTACGTGAATTCTCCCTGTTCCTTAAGGCAGAGAAATGTTCCTTCCACCAAACCTCAGTCGAGTTCCTCGGTTATCAACTCAGTGAAAAAGGAGTAGAGATGGACGATCGCAAGACCAAGGCGATAGCTTCCTGGCCAACCCCACAGACTGTTAAAGAATTGCAAAGGTTCCTTGGATTTGCCAATTTTTACCGGAGGTTCATTCACCAGTACAGCCTGTTAACTGCCCCTCTAACATCTCTCCTCAAAGGAAAGCCCAAGACACTGCTCTGGACCGGTGAGGCCGATCACGCATTCCAGTCTCTAAAGACAGCGTTCACCACAGCTCCTCTACTCCGACATCCTAATCCTGAGGAAATGTTCATTGTTGAAGTTGATGCCTCCACTACTGGGGTAGGAGCTGTGTTATCCCAGTACTCCAACTCGTCCCCCAAACCTATGCCATGTGCGTTCTTCTCTCACAAGTTAACGCCTGCTGAGGTAAACTATGATATCGGCAATCGGGAACTCCTGGCGGTAAAGCTTGCTCTTGAAGAATGGCGACACTGGTTAGAGGGCGCCAAACACCCATTCCTGGTTCTCACTGACCACAAGAATCTCCAGTACTTAAAGGAAGCAAAGCGACTCAATCCACGCCAGGCCAGATGGGCACTCTTCTTTACTCGATTCCATTTCCAGATCTCCTATCGCCCTGGTTCAAAGAACGTCCGAGCGGATGCTCTGTCTCGTCTCCATGCCCCCGAAACTCACCACGAAGAACCCGAGAATATCTTGCCAGAAAGGATGTTTGTCAATCCCATTCAGTGGGATTTAAACGAGCAACTGATGGAGTTGTCCCGACACCAGCCCAGTCCTCCAGAGTGCCCAACCGGAAAGATTTACGTACCCGATGAATTTCGCATGTCACTAATCTCCTCAGCACACTCATCCGTTGGGACGGGTCACCCTGGAATAACCAAGACCTGCTCCACCCTCCAGACCCGCTACTGGTGGCCCAACATGCTCCGCGATGTCAAGACTTTCATCCAAGGATGCATCCTGTGAGCTATGAATAAGAATCCCCGTCACTTACCCGCTGGAAAGCTCATGCCCCTACCTGTTCCACAAAGACCCTGGTCACACATTGGGGTTGATTTTGTGACTGACCTTCCACCCTCAGAGGAAAACACCTGTATCCTGGTGGCCATTGATCGCTTTTCTAAAGCATGCAAATTGATTCCCCTGAAGAACTTACCCACAGCATTTGTAACCGCAGAACTGTTAATGGAACATGTCTTCCGGAATTTCGGCCTTCCAGAGGACATTGTGTCAGACAGGGGGCCACAATTCATCTCAAAGGTGTGGCGAGCCTTCTTTGCATTAATGAACGTAACCGTAAGTCTAACTTCAGGGTATCATCCACAGGCGAATGGGCAGGCGGAACGTAAAATCCAGGATGTCAGCCGTTTCCTCCGTACCTTCTGCCATGCCAACCAGCATCTCTGGAGCCGCTATCTCGTATGGGCAGGGTATGCTCAAAATTCCCTTCGACAAACCTCCACCAACTTAACCCCGTTCCAATGCATTCTGGGTTACCAACCCCCACTGTTCCCGTGGTCCGGGGAGTCCTCAGAAGTCCCTGCAGTCAACGCCTGGTTCCGGAACAGTGAGAGGGTATGGAACCAAGCTCACCATCACCTCCAACAAGCCATAAACCTCCACAGTCACTTCGCAGACGCTCATCGTCGGAACGCCCCCGAATACCAACCTGGCCAACTGGTTTGGCTTTCGACCAAGGATATCCGGCTGAGACTACCTTGTCGCAAACTAAGTCCAAGATACATCGGTCCATTTCCCATAACGAGGCAAATTAATCCAGTTACCTACCAGCTCCGTCTGCCAAACCAGTATTGCATCCACCCCTCATTCCATGTCTCCCTTCTGAAGCCCCATCACTCACCTGTTCCAGTTCCCTCTACTGATCTGGCGCAAGATGAGAATCCTCCGGTACTCCCCATTGAAGCAGAATCCATCTTCGCTGTAAGAAGGATCCTGGACTCCCGACGTCGGGGTGGTCAACTCGAGTACCTGGTTGACTGGGAGAATTTTGGACCAGAGGAGAGGTGTTGGGTACCTCGTAAGGACGTTCTCGATCCCATGCTACTCACTGACTTCCATGAACAACATCCTGAAAAACCTGCTCCTCGAGGTAGACCCCCGCGACGTCGGGGTCCTGGGTCCGCTGGCGCGGACGCTGGAGGAGGGGGTAGTGTCAGGAATCAATCAGATTCATTCCCATCCACCACTCAAAGATCACTCTCCCCGGAATACTAACCACTCACACCTGTGCACCATCAATTACCTCATCACCCAGCTCTACAAAACACCCATGCACACTTCAGTCTTTGTCAAGCCTCCAACAGGAATAGACCATAACCCTCTGTCTCCTGAAGTCTCCAAGTCAACCTGAAAACCACCACGTAACGTATACTCACCTTTGAAATACTCACCTTTGTATCCTTGTCCCGCTGTTCCCAGAAGTCCTGCCTGGTCCCATGTTCCCCGAGTCCTGGAGATTCGTCTGAGTGTCCCACGTTCCCGCCGAGATCTCCGTGTCCGCTACTGTATCTGAAATAGAAAAGGAGACGTATCAATGAACAGTGTCTGCTCACGCCAAGCTAACTAAAGGAGGATCTGCTCACCTGGAATCCGCTCTGCACGTAGTGATCGTCACCGCACCTTCACCTGAACCTTGCCTATTCACCTTGTCACTTGAATCATTGTAAATAAACTCACGTTTGAATCCACTTACCTCCGCCTCTGTGCCTGTATCCTGACAGTTACATTACTTTTTCATTACTTTCTAAAAAGTAACTTTTACTTACAATATGGTTATTTGTCACTTCAGTTACTTTTGCAATAGTCCCTAAAAAGTAACTAATTGCTTACTTAGTTACCTTTTATGTAAAATAATGTTGTTATTTTTCTGTTTCTTCCTAAAAAGTAACAGTGTTACTTGGTTACTTTTATGGAACGTAATGTGTTATGTTACTTTTGCTCACCTGGGCTGGGCTTTTTTGTTTTTATAATAACAAAAAGGTAAATATTTGGCTAGCATAAAGGCCCTTTCACACCAAAAGTTAAATGAATATGAATGGAAATGCATATTCACGCTTGTACACAAAAAAAAAAACCTTGGAGTGCTGCCATTCTAACTTATTTGAAAAAGTAACTAATTTTGTTGTAAATTTAAAATTAACTAGCTACTAGTTGCTTAAAAAAAGTAATCTGATAATTTAACTCGCATTACTTGCGCATTACCCCCAACACTGGAAAGAAATGTGACTTGTGACTTTATTAACCATGACCTCATACAACATTACTGTAATAGAAACGGATTAAACGGACTAATGTCAGTGTGCGGATCATGATTGTTTTAAGCTGGGTTCCCAGTCTGACCAGGAGAGCTGTGGCCAGAACAGCTCTGTGTCCAGTTAACACCAGCGGCCTGAAAAAAAGCTTATTTTCTCAGTCTCTCTCTCCTCATCCTGGACATATTAATGGAAATTTCTGAGGTGAAACTTGTTTAATGGAATTAATTTCCCAGGGAAAGTGCTCAGACAGTCAGTGAAGGGAATGAGTGACGCTTCAGAGTTCTTCAGTTTGTGACACGAGTATTTCACGGTCTAGTCTGTGATTTAAAGTATCGATGCAGGCACGTTTCCACATCTTTCATCGTTCATTTGACCTAAATGGAGATCTTTATGTTCCACAACTTTTCCCCTGATGCTTCACTCACAGTTCAGAAATGAATGCATAAAGTTGTCATACAGTATAATATAAATATCCACCTTATTTCTTATTTCTAACGGCACGGTCATTTGTAACTTCAATATGCGAGGCATCATTAACCGTAGCTGTACAAAACAGCTCGATATTGCAAACTGGTATATCTTATTGTATTTAAAGGTAACATGTAGGTTTATTAGTTAACATTATTGAATGAATTAACTAACATTAACTAACAATGAGCAATACATTTGAAACAGTATTTATTCATCTTTGTTGATATTAGTTAATAAAAATACAGCTGTTCATTTTAATAATGTATTAGTAAATCTTTAAATTAATATTAACTAAGATTAATAAATGCTGAAGTAGTATTTTTCATTCATGTTAACTAAGGTAGTTAACTAATTAACCTTACTGTAAAGTGTTACCTATTTGAATGTAATATACTGTCATAATTATAAGCGAAATGATTTGCATAGTGCAAATAATTTTAGTCTTTGCACTTTTATAATTTAGTGGCGAATGAATCGGAAGTTTCCCAGAATAAGGTGCATAAAGCTATAATGAGCGGAGCAGATCATTTGAGGAGAAATAAATGATGTTTCACTAAACAAAGTTCGGGAGGAGCACGTTCAAATAATTGATCCAATTATCACATCATTCCAACCAGCTGTCGACAATCAGTAATCAACATGTCTATCCAATCAGCTTGAGTTGGAGACCTATATACACTCATTTGACTCACCAATGTTCTTCGACAGTTTTTCAGCATCCCTTCACCACCCCGTTTCCTCACACTCGCCTGGTTACTTCTTTAACCAGTAATACAGGGGGAGTACTCTGGGTTCGGGCCAAATATCCGAGCTCGGAGCCTCAACCGGACAGCATGCCAAATATGCATACCCTATCTAACTTATTTGTAAGTGTGAACTAGTGAATTGAGTTCATATTGCAAACATTTGGTATGACACAAATATGAGACATTGTTCGCATGAGTCTCAACAATAAGTTTCAGCAAACTTCTCCATTTGCTCTTTGTTTCATCTTTGTGCTAAATTGAGGAAACGTGATATTTTGAAGTCAACTTTCCAGTGGGTTTTTTGAGCTTGTTAATTTTCCTGACTTGACATTTTCATCGCTTAATCTCATATGTGATTATGTTTTATTGTGATAATGCTCACTTACGGCTGATCATTTACGGCCCTTTTCTTTGAATATTTTGGGACACATTTCATTAAACACAGCAGGCTGCAAACCCCAAATAAAAGCAGTGGCATAAATAAAGCGATAACAGCGTCAAGCGCAGCTAATAATCGAACGCTCTTGATCCCGAGACGATTTCTTCAGTGAATGAAGCACTAATGAACGATTCCCACAATGAAAGACTCTGCAATGAGATTCAAAAGGCAAAGAAATGGAGGAATCTGAGAGCGTGTGGATGTGATCGCATCGAGATGAAGCTCTCGCCACCTGTTATTTCGGTTAAGCTGCGGGCAGAGGACGGGTTCCAGCTGGGAGATGTGTTCACACATGCTCAGCGGCCCAGACACACACATATTAGTTTAATGAAATGTGTACAGATCGTAATTGCAGTAATAAGGGGGCGCTTCCCTCGAGGAGGCCTGCAAAAACAAGCCACATGCAACCAGGCAGAAAAAGAGCGAGAGAAAGACCGACTCTGTTCATCTGCTTTCAGGGACCCGGGACGTTTTCGTTGAGCACATACTAACTTGTGCATCTTACATATCATGCATTCTTTTAAGTTTTTTTAATGTTGTTTATGTGTCTATGTGGTGTTTTTAATATGCTTTAAGACAAACCATGTGTAAATTCATAAGTCGAAAGCATTGCTGAGTATTTTCTCCTTAAAACTGCAGTGAACCAAAGACAGTCTCAAAAACACGCTTTGAAATCGCTGGTGTTTCTGACGTCACAAACTACCTTGTAACCAATCAGATCAACGTGTGATCGTCAACGAGTGGATCTCTGAGTGAGTGAGTGAGTGGAGGCGGGGCTCATTTGCATATTCATAGAAACACCGCTGCGTATACTAAATGAGGCAAGGGTGTTGAGTTTATTCAACCTATTTAAGGCATGAAGACATTTTTTTTCAAGGAAACACTTTTAAATGTAATTTTGGTGATCAAAGTTGAGTTTTAAGTGATAAAATGATTGACTACAGGGGGACTTTAAAATGATTCTCTCATAAAACACTTCAATAATCTTTTTTTAAAACTTTTATTTACAGTGTCATACTTTAAAATTACGTTTAATTCAACTTGATGTTAGTAATTATTTGTGAAAATGAGTGGTTTGAAATCATTTATGTCATGTATTATTATCATAATGCAGTGGAAATGTTCGTTTCATTCGTTTGTGTCCGTATGACCTGCAGGTTTCATGCGTTTCGTCTGCAGACGGCCAGAAACTCCTCATGACGAAGCAGATTTACATCACAGTCTGTTTGGCTCTTAAATAAAGAGGAATACAGGTTTTTCCACAGCAGCCATAAGCAGATTTGATTTGGAATACTTGTTCTCTCAGTCTCACACTCTCTCACACACACACTCGTTTAATACAATATGCCCTATTTTGAGAAAACGCAGCATCTGTGCTCTATAAATTAGCGAGTGTTATCTTCAGTCAGCTTCACAAAGAGAAGAAAAGTGAGAGAAAGAGAGGAAGAATTCACTCATTTCGAGTGATGTCAGCTGCATTCTAATGTCTGATGATTGCATCTCCTCCTAAAATGTCAAGTGCATTTCCATTTAAAGTGCTTGCTTAAACACCCATGAAGAGGGACACACTGTCGCTCCGTGCATAAAGGCATGAAGGGAATCTCTCAAGAGCCTCCGGCCAGAAGAAAAAGAAAAAAAGAAAATCACCTTTTTTCCGCAGCACCTTTAGACAATGCCTACTAATGCTGCATCTCTCCCTAAAGATAGAAACCCGTCACAGACTCTCTGGAGCACCGACACCATCCCACACACACGCACATATATATATCATTTGTTAACCTCAAAAGACAGGAGCCGTATATTACATATATTATCTCCCTGCAGCGTTTAGTCATCGTTTCAGTCTATATTCCAGCATTCATAGTGTGAGAAATTCCAATTTGAACATGCATAATTAAATTCCCACCTGGTAAGTTCAGTTTTTCCCGACTGGTTATTGAATATTGCAACACTCAAATGTCATTTTTTTTCCCCCAAAGTAAAATTCACAATTTTAAACTTTCATAGATCTTAGTTAAGGTGAGTGAACAAAATAATATGAGTTTCCTAAACTAAAAATTGAGTTTCCCATAAAGTTATGAAAACTTGTTCAAAACACCCAGTTAAGTGTTTTCCTGGTCATGTGAATGTTAAAGTCCCACTGTAGTTAATAGTTTTATCCCTTAAAACTCATCTTTGATCGCCAAAATGACATATTTAGAAGTTTTTTCCTTAAAATGGCTTGAATGTAACTCGATTTAGTACCCTAAAAAAAGCTATAAAGCCACAAAATAAATAGGCTAAATGATTAAAACCCTAATTGCATTAGCGAGCACCATGAAGGATTATAGCAAGATCAGACAAGACCAACGATATTTCATTTTGAGTCATTAGACGTGTAAAATGACACGCTTGAATAAAACTAGAGCTCAGTTACGTGAACAACGCCGACCTGTGCCAACTAATGCGAAGAACCTCCTCCATCATCCATCCATCACGCACACCTTTTCCTGAGGCCTATAAACAACATAAATGATGCGTTGTGTGGAAGCATCATAAGGGAGATTTATCGAGTGACACGTTTCGCCGTGCATCAGCCCTCTCGTCTGATACATTTTATTTAATTAGGTTGCTGATGTAGAAATGTTTGCCGTGATGAAAAGGTAAAGGCACCATAAACAACCAGCATAATGACAGCAGTTTAATGTCCAATTAGATTAAAAGGGTCTGAGAAACAACAGTGCATTGTAGATGGACGCCTTAAGAGACGTTGATGGAAACGAAACGGATGCATTTGTCCAATCAAAACATGTCTTATCAACAGCTCTGAACTCATCTGAACTCAGGATTGATTTGGAGCTCTGGAGAAAAAACATGTCACAGTAGTCTGTAAAGTTTATAGGTGCATTTACATGCATGCAATGTCCTTCTGATGCAGAAGTTCGCAGCGCGAATGTGCACCGGAGGAAAATAGGTGCATTTCACATGGACATTACTAGTTAATTTCACAAATAATTACAAAGAAACAGTTGTAAACTAACATTATTAACCTGAAGCCAAAATATGCCAATAACAGAACAGAAGCTGTCAGAGGTCATGTAGATGCCCGTCATCAGGCTCCTCCCATCATCCAGAACTGACCAATCACACGCCTTCTAATCAAACTTCAGTCTGAGACTCTCCTCAGGAGAAGGACTTCAGTATGTGACCCACATCAGAAGCATCTGGCTACAAATCAGCCTCATTGAAAGTCCCCCTGTGGGGAAAATCAAGCTTTTAAATGTTGTTTATATGTCTATGGTGTTTTTAATGGTGTTCATGTGTAAATTCATAAGTCGACAGCATTGCTGAGTATTTTCTCCTTAAAACTGCAGTGAACCAAAGACAGTCTCAAAAACACGCTTTAAAATCGCTGGTGTTTCTGACGTCACAAACTACCTTGTAACCAATCAGATCAACGTGTGATCGTCAGCGAGTTGATCTCTGAGTGAGTGAGTGAGTGGAGGCGGGGCTCATTTGCGTATTCATAGAACTGCGTATACTAAATGAGGCGAGGGTGTCGAGTTACATTCAAGATATTATAAGGCATGAAGAATTTTTTTCAAGGAAAAAACGTTTAAATATGTCGTTTTGGTGATCAAAGATGAGTTTTAGGCGATCAAATTATTGACTAAAGGGGGACTTTTAGAAACTGTTTATTCAGAGACACAAGTGGACAAACTGAAATCAGCGCTTTCTACACCAATATTAACGCTTCATCTGTTTCTGTTGTATGATAAAACAAGGCCACTGTCGTCTCTGGTTTGTTCAGTTGAGGTTTAAAAGACACTTAATACTCGGTAACAGGCAGCACTGTACAGCTCTAGGCCTGTATAAATAAATGTGAGTTTATAAGAGCTTAAATCTCTTCTACTAGATAAAGAAGGCATTTAATGTGTATTTTTTCAGAGGAGTGTGACAGAAACCTGAACAGACCACAAACATTTACTGTTTCTCAGTCTCATCTGACTTATAAAAATCATCTACAAACCACCAACAGTCTCTCGAAGCTCCGATTCATTTCAGTGAATCAGTTTGTTCATATGGTTTGTATCGTTCTCAAAAGTTTCTTAATTTGAATTAAGTGTTTAATGAAAATCAGGTTGAATGAATGATTCAATGACTCACTCATAAAGATTTAACTTTTTTCTTAATGGATGAATCAGCGTTATTGAACAAATCTCTTGAATGAACGATTCAATTACAAATACATTTTTACTGTAACAGCCACTTGTCGCCTCCTACTGGTGTAACAATGTAATTGATACAATCTTTATTTGAAGTGTCAAGTTACTTTCAAAAAGTGATTTACTATATTTTTACGCTACCATAGACCACCAGTGTTTATATCTGAACTATAATATCCCAGTACTTTTGCGATAATATGAATTTTTGTAAGACAGAAATAATGAACTATGTGGTTGGAAAGTGTCATACCTAATCATGATGTGGCTTATGTAGCCTAGTTAACTATTGTTTGCCTATAGTTAATGAGCAAGCATTCCTAAAATTAATATGCATACGGTTTCATGACTTTTATTATTTCATAATGGAATTAAAACATTGATTATGAGAGCAGACGAGATCCTGTAATCACGACAGATCATTACCGCACAGATCAAGATAAGCGTTCCTCTTCAACGCAAGATTACGGTAATTAAGCCTCCCGTCCCGCGAGACCCACTAACCAACACCTCCGTCAAACTAACGACTCTTCTCTGACACGGAAGGTCGACGCACAGATGCCGAGCTTCAGATGCATTCACATCAGATGATCATGCGTTCATTGATTCACTATAACAGTCACAGATACGCAGATGCCGGGCTTCTCAAACACTGATGTCTCAGCAACACAAACTGTCTGTTCTCGTGCTTTAATCAATGTTATCATTTCACACAGACGGCTCATAAGTGCTTCAGTTTTACCCCACTGGCAAAATGATTTCTGAACTGTCTGCACTTTTAACTGTTGTGGCATTAGTTTATCTACAGCTGCACAATGCATTAAAGACAGGGAACAGATTGTGATTATAAAGGTGGTTTAATGCTGGAATCAGACCAGCAATTAACCAGCGATCAGACAAGCTCCGAAGAACAAAAATGTTTTGCAAAGGTTCCCGTTAAGTTATAAAAAACGTCATTTCTGAGTGTTCTCTGAACGTCCGAAATATCAAGGGAATGTTCATTTTATCATTTTGCAAATATCATGGAAACGATACTTTTGAATGTTCTCTGAACGTTCTAAAAGGAGTATACAGGTGCTGGTCATATAATTAGAATATCATCAAAAGGTTTATTTATTTCAGTAATTCCATTCAAAAAGTGAAATTTGGATATTATATTCATTCATTACACACAGACTGATATATTTCAAGTGTTCATTCCTTTTAATTTTGATGATTATACCCCACAACAATTAATGAAAACCCCAAAATAAGTATCTCAGAAAATTAGAATATTGTGAAAAGGTTCAATATTGAAGACACCTGGTGCCACACTCTAATCAGCTAATTAACTCAAAACACCTGCAAAGGCCTTTAAATGGTCTCTCAGTCTAGTTCTGTAGGCTACACAATCATGGGGAAGACTGCTGACTGACAGCTGTCCAAAAGACGACCACTGACATCTTGCACAAGGAGGGCAAGACACAAAAGGTCATTGCTAAAGAGGCTGGCTGTTCACAGAGCTCTGTGTCCAAGCACATTAATAGAGAGGCGAAGGGAAGGAAAAGATGTGGTAGAAAAAAGTGTACAAGCAATAGGGATAACCGCACCCTGGAGAGGATTGTGAAACAAAACCCATTCAAAAATGTGGGGGAGATTCACAAAGAGTGACTGCAGCTGGAGTCAGTGTTTCAAGAACCTCCACGCACAGACGTATGCAAGACATGGGTTTCAGCTGTCGCATTCCTTGTGTCAAGCCACTCTTGAACAAGACACAGCGTCAGAAGTGTCTCGCCTGGGCTAAAGACAAAAAGGACTGGACTGCTGCTGAGTGGTCCAAAGTTATGTTCTCTGATGAAAGTAAATTTTGCATTTCCTTTGGAAATCAAGGTCCCAGAGCCTGGAGGAAGAGAGGAGAGGCACAGAATCCACGTTGCTTGAAGTCCAGTGTAAAGTTTCCACAGTCAGTGATGGTTCGGGGTGCCATGTCATCTGCTGGTGTTGATCCACTGTGTTTTCTGAGGTCCAAGGTCAACGCAGCCGTCTACCAGGAAGTTTTAGAGCACTTCATGCTTCCTGCACTGACCAACTTTATGTAGATGCAGATTTCATTTTCCAACAGGACTTGGCACCTGCACACAGTGCCAAAGCTACCAGTACCTGGTTTAAGGACCATGGTATCCCTGTTCTTAATTGGCCAGCAAACTCGCCTGACCTTAACCCTATAGAAAATCTATGGGGTATTGCGAAGAGGAAGATGCGATACACCAGACCCAACAATGCAGAAGAGCTGAAGGCCACTATCAGAGCAACCTGGGCTCTCGTAACACCTGAGCAGTGCCACAGACTGATCGACTCCATGCCACGCCGCATTGCTGCAGTAATTCAGGCAAAAGGAGCCCCAACTAAGTATTGAGTGCTGTACATGCTCATACTTTTCATGTTCATACTTTTCAGTTGGCCAACATTTCTAAAAATCCTTTTTTTGTAATAGTCTTAAGTAATATTCTAATTTTCGGAGAAACTGAATTTGGGATTTTGATTAGTTGTCAGTTTTAATCATCACAATTAAATGAAATAAACATTTGAAATATATCAGTCTGTGTGTAATGAATGAATATAATATCCAAATTTCACTTTTTGAATGGAATTACTGAAATAAATCAACTTTTTGATGATATTCTAATTATATGACCAGCACCTGTAAGTAGCCACGTTTAAATACATAAGACAAAAATGTCCAACTAAGACAAATTTTAAAGTCCCCCTGTGGTGTAAATCCAGCTTTTAAATGTTGTTTATATGTCTATGTGGTGTTTTTAATATGCTTTAAAACAAACCATGTGTAAATTCAAAAGTCGACAGCATTGCTGAGTATTTTCTCCTTAAAACTGCAGTGAACCAAAGACAGTCTCAAAAACACGCTTTGAAATCGCTGGTGTTTCTGACGTCACAAACTACCTTGTAACCAATCAGATCAACGTGTGATCGTCAACGAGTGGATCTCTGAGTGAGTGAGTGAGTGGAGGCGGGGCTCATTTGCATATTCATAGAACCGCATATACTAAATGAGGCAAGGGTGTCGAGATACATTCAAGTTGTATTAAGACATGAAAAATTTTTAAAGCAAAAAATTTTTAAATATGTGATCAAATATGAGTTTTAAGGGATAAAATGATTGACTACAGGGGGGCTTTTAAAAAACACACCAAGAACAATGCATAAATAACTTTTAACTTTTATAAAGAACATTATTAAAGACCAGATAACTTTGAACCTAGAACTTTGAAACAGTTAAAACAGTGAAATATCATTCCAATGTAAAACAGCTGTTATGTGAATACATAGTGAAGTGTAATTTATTCCTGTGATCAAAGCTAAAATTATAAGTGTCACATGATCCTTCAGATATTCTAATATGATGAGTTGCTGCTCAAGAAATGTATGATTATCATCAATGTTGAAAACAGTCATATTTGTGTTGAAACCATGGTGCATTTTATTTCTCATGATTCTTTGATGAATAGAAAGTTCAAAAGAACAGTGTTTATTTGAAATAGAATCTTTTCTGAAGATGCAAAAAAAAAAAAAAAGTAAACAGATGTCTTTACTGTCACTTTTGATCAACTTAATGTGTCCGTATAAAAATATTAATTAGCATGTATATATTCCCTGATCAGCACTGGCTACTGAAAGGAAAAACTCCTCAAAAGAGCCTCTTGTAATCATAATCTAGAGCAGGAGGCGTTTAGCAGATGAGAGGAGAACAGAGGAATCATCACAGTATACGGCCTCCGCTGGGAATCGAGCGCAAGGAAACAATGCACTGCGGACTGATATACGGGGGAAAAAAGTTAATTACACAGGTAAGCCTCGGGGTTCATGTAAAGCGCCTGTGGAAGAGGAACAACCTCCATCGACGACCTCGAGCTACACTCGCTGCTTACCGAGACAGAAAATGTGATTGCCTTTGGAATTTCACCGGAAAATTCGTATTTTAGCTTCAGGACACAAAGTCACCCGGAACGCATTAGAATAACTACGTGTTTTTAGATTGGGGGCTGGGAAAGGGGCGGGGCTACAGGATGAACTCAAACTAGATTTAATTTGGAGACTTTTTAGAATTGCAACTGATTGCTTGATATTAAAATTCAGGAGATGTCAGACGTCAAATGGTTTTAATACAGAGTAATTAATCTTACCTTTCTCTCCGAGACAGGCTTAAAGTAAACGCAGTAAAACCCTGATTGATAAAGACAGACACTGAATTATATAAACACTGGTATTGTTAATTTAACACTGGGAGATTTACTGATTGAGCAGAATCTCTGGAATATTTATTCTGTTCATTAAGGCAACAAAACACTAATTATTTGTCTTTCTATCAAAAAAAAATCCATTGGACAAAAGCTCATAAATTGCACTGTATGTCGTCAATCAATCACAGCCTTGTTTTCATTCACGTTAAATACACCATATAAAGTCCTTGAGAGTGACAATTGGATACTTCTAACTACAAAAACACTGCGAAGAAATGATTTTTTTGTATAGTTTGTCTTGTTTTCCAGCACAAATATCTAAACATTTTTAAATCAAGATAATTTACAAAATGAGGCAAAATGACTGAAGTCTTGTGTTCTTGAAAATGCATGAAAATGAAGTGAGTTTGCACTTAAAACAAGAACAATTAAAAAAACTTTTTACTTAAAAAAAGCTTAATTTTAACGCAATCTAATTTCTAAATGACACTGATTCGGCTGTGTCTATCAAACCTTTGACAAGTAAGGTCCGAGCGAACATTCAGATCAGAGACCAGTTGTCGTATAGATATGAAACTTCACAGCCACAGTATCATTATTTCTGTCTTAAAACAATTCATATTATCACAGAAGAACTGAGATAAAACATTTCTCAGAAAACAAGACTTATATCTTCAGTCCTTTTGCCTATCAAGTAGGCCTAAATACATCTTGATTTAAGAATGTTTAGATGTTTGTACTGGAAAACCGCTTGATATCATGCATTGTTGCAAACTAAAATGCAATGCAACTTATGTTATATAGTTATATGTTGCATTCACTATTGAGTAAACTTTTGTGAAGAGAATCTTGTTAATTTAACTGTTGATGTTTTCATCTATGTTACTGTTACGGCAATGTGTGTGAAGTCATAGTAGAGCTGCACAATGTTGGATAACTTTTTTTGTTTGTTTGTATGTTTGAAATAGACATCACACGATGCTTCAATGCAAAACAAAACATACAAAATGGAGCTATACATACAAATTCAAGTTTTGTACTAATGTATGTAGGGGACAGTAAATTCAAACACATAAAATGTTGAATGCCCTATTTTAGTCTGCTTCTAATAAAAGGCAAAGCTTGCTAATTGGATATTCTAAGATGTTATTTTTAGTTTGAACTTTTACTGAACGTACCAAAACCTTGTTGTCAGGTCATGAACAACGTGGTGCTTTAGAATCAGCAATAATCACAATGTCTCCGGGGCTAAAACTTCGTTGTTCTTTGTTCCACTTTTATCGCTTTTGCAACAAGGGTAAGTATTCCTGTACCCATCGTTTCCAGAAGAGATTGGAAATATATTGCACCTGTGTCCATCTCTTTTTGGCATACCGATCAGATCTTTCAAACAACCCAGTGCAATGCAGGATTTCCTCTCATAAGCAGAATGTGATTTGGCGTGAGGGCTTCCAAATCATTAGGATCATTGGATCGTTCAGAGATAGGTCGATCATTCAGAATAGCTTCCGCTTCACACAAGACAGTCTGCAGTGCTTCGCCAACCAATGTTTGTTGTGGAAGGACTGCACAAAAAAATTTGTCTCACCATTCGAATTATACGCTCCCATACTCCACCGAAATGAGCCTGTTGGAGGATTGCAGCTCCACTGAACTCGCTTCTGCAGTAAGGCCCGTTGAACCTAGCCTGGTCCCACCAGACTCTCGTACATTTCATTTCATTTGTACATACAGTCTGGCACCGCTCCATTGACACGCGTTAACTTCCTTGTAGGCGGGTACTCTATTGAAGTCTAAAACTATTGGATCTGCCCAGAGTCACTCTGGATCTGCCATAACCAATCGCTAACATTTGGTCGTGACTTATGCCTAGCGTTCGCCTTAGCCAACTCATTCACCACTAACGGAGCGAGCTGGAAAATCAAACTTTTCCCGAACCCCGTGGGGAGGAGGGCCACAACACCATGGCCACCAACAAAACTAAGCAAAGACTGTTCTTGCTCCGGCTTTAACTTCTTGACATTCGGCAACGTTCCCACAACGGACCGAATGGCTTCGCTCGCATCTTTCTTTGCCACATTACTGAACTACAACTCAAAATAACGCACATCAACGTCATCGTTCTCAGCCACTCCCTCTGTTCGCTGATTGGCCTGGTAAAAAATTGATTGGAGAAAACCAAAGACTACAGCACAATCCCAGACTAGTACTGAAGGAAAATGAAAATTGAGTGGAAGTACGTAGGAGGGCGGAGCCAGGCTACATTGAACCATTTCGGGGAGTTGCTTTTGGCTCTGCTCTGACTTTTGACAAACAGATCAGTGGTGTGGTCAGAAGTTGCTTTTATCAGTTAAAGAATATTGCGAAAATCAAGGCATTTTTATCACCCAGAGGTATGGAGTCTGTAAAACATGCTTTTATTTCATCAGATTAGACTACTGCAATGCACTATACTTGGGTGTCTCTAAGTCCCTTTTGTCACGTCTTCAACTAGTTCAAAATGCTGCTGCAAGACTGTTGACAGGAACAAGGAAAAGCGAACATATTTCGCCAGTATTGTTCTCTCTCCATTGGTTCCCAGTTAAACATTGTATTGAGTTCAAAGTACTATTGTTTGCTTATAAGGGATTGCATGGACTGGCTCCTCCATACATCTCTGATCTCCTTTCATTCCACCATAATGCTTTTAGAAAACTTAGGTCAACCAGCAATCTACAGCTGTCTGTTCCAAGGACACATTTAAAACTGATAGGTGATCGTGCCTTTTCAGTGGCCGCTCCACAGTTCTGGAACAATCTGCCATTTTACATAAAGACTGCACCAACATATATTGATTTTAAATTACTGCTTAAAACCCACTTATTTACTGTTGCCTATGGTCATGAGTGGGCCTAGTGTCATAAATTGTTTTATGTTAACTCATTAGGATATCTGTCTACACTTTGTGCAGCACTTTGGCCAACAGTTGTTGTTTTTAAATGTCCTCTATAAATAAATATGACTGACTTTCATTGTTTATGCAGCGAGAGCCTCCTTTAACTTCCGCTCAGCTCCGATGAAATTCGTCCCGTTATCAGACCTCATGTGAGAAACCTGTCCATGACAACAGACAAATCTGCATAAGGCATTAATGCATGAGTCTGTCTCTAGCGAGTATGCCATTTCCAAATGGACAGCTCTATTTGCCATACAAGTAAAAATCACTCCATAGCGTTTCACTTTACTTCGTCCCCTTTTCACTTCAACGGGCCCAAAAAAAATCCACTCCAACGTTAGCAAAAGGTGGCAGGTCAGGTGTGATCCTTTCCACTGGAAAGTCTGCCATCTTCTGTTCACCCAACTTCCCCTTATAACGTCTACAGATGACACACTTGGAAACTGTCTTTCTTGTAACAGAGTTGTCATTTGTAATCCAATACTTAAACCGGAGCTTGGAAAGCATCTGATTTCTGCCACTATGACCCAACTGTTCATGAATGTCTCGAAGTATGAGATGTGACATATGCTGATCTTTAGATAACAAGATGGGATGTTTTATTTCAATCGGCATAGCTGACTTACCAAGTCTTCCTCCCACTAGCCGTCTTCTACCCTTGAGCTCAGCAATTTCCTCTTGGAATTGTTCCTGTTGACTGAAACGAGTTATGCATTCTCAGCCGTAGACAGATCCTCCACAGTCAAACTTTGTCTGCCCAGAGATGCTTTCAATTCCTGTAATTTTACATCTATGACAACACTGTCAATCTGCTTCAAAGATAGCTCCTTTCGTTTACGACATCAGAAGTATATGTAGTTTCAAATACCAGAAAACTGCAACCTTCGGACATTTACATTCTGAGAAGAAATGAATAAGTTGACTTGTGGCATTCTGTAAGACCACAGCATTTACTTTTAACTTTTTAATCTCTGGGTCATCAGTCAATATCAGATCACTTGTTGGCTTCCAGAGAAAGCTGGGATCATCAATCCATCGCTTATTGCTCAGAAAATATTTCACTTTCAATCCACGAGATGCATCATCTGCTGGATTTTCTTAAGTGGGAACGTATCTCCACTGTTGAGGTTGTGTTGTGTCTCTTATGTAAGACACTCTATTAGCGACGAATGTATGAATGTATGTCGGCTTCCACACTCCACTGAAGACCTAAAGCTCTTTCAACAGGCAATTTGTCTCAATCCAGATCTAGCTGCTGTATATCCTTAGCTCGGTGTTCCTCAGAAACTGTCTGCAACACTTTGCGACTGTTGTTGATCCATTTTGTTAAACAGTGAGATTTTTAACCAAAGAGATGGCCACTTCAGAAGAGACACTCTTCAGATTGTCCTTTGCGGTCTGTTTTAAGGTGTAACAAGCACAGCTCGGAGAAGAGATGGCTCATAAAAGATGAACAGTCATTCTAAATGTAATGGGCTCTCTAGTCAATTCTCCATCAGGCCACCACAAGAAACAAAGAAAATCTACCTCTTCTTCAGCCACTTTACCTTGATAGAACATTGCTTCAATGTCAGCAATGAAGGATACTGGTTCTTGCCTGAACATCATCAGCACACCTACCAAAGAATTGGTAAGGTTAGGGCCTTACAACAATTGAGTATTAAGTGATGTTCCTTTATATGTTGCTCCACAGTCGAACAACTCTCAATGATCCCTTCTTAGGATGAAACACCCAGTGATGAGGAATGTACCAAACTTTGCCATCCACTCGATCTAGTTGGTGAGATAGTACCTTCTCTGCATAACCTTTAAGTACAACATCAGCAAGAACATGAGAGTACTTATGAAACCCTTTGTTTCTTTCCAGTTTTCAGGCCATTTAATCATTGCTTAGCAACACAGAAGTCGTCAGGTATCATGACATTATCAGTCTTGAATGGTGATTTTAGGCTGTAATGTCCATCCTGGAGCATGACTGTATGGGTCATTATGTCCACAAACTGAAGACCTTCCCCTGAAATTTCTCTTTCATCAGCAGTCCTTTCGCTGACATCATGATTGAACTGATTGTTTAGCAGCTCCTCCAATTTAACAGAAATTCTGTTAACAGAAAGCAGAATGCCCAACTTCTAAGGTTCGAAATTAATTCACAATCTCAAAAATCGAAATAAAAAATGGAATCGTCGATGCTGCCACGCCCCCATGTCGCGCCCGTGATGGAAAGTTCGGATCGTTTTACTGACTCTATTCAGTTTCGTTCATCAAAATTAACTAATCTTTTTTCTAGTCATTTCAGGTGCTTTAAATGTTATACTTTTAACAGGCAAATTCCCCGAACACATCCACCTACGCAATCTTGATCATATTCTGAATAAGGAAATCATTATAATGCAGTCAAAAATAATTTACAGGTAACATTAATAATTACTTGACCTTCCGAGTCTTTTGTTCATTTGTCGCATGACAGAGGCAATGAACGGATCGTTCATGATCGACTCATCACGGCGAGGGGAAAAATACACACGTGTTGAAAGGCTGTGATTCTTCTGACTTAGATTCTATGCCCGAGCCCGAACTTGGCCCGACCCGGGCAGATATTTCCCGTCACTATCCTCGGGCTGGGCTCTTGATCTATAGACGTGCACTCCCAACGCAATAGAGTGCGGCGCGGGACTAGATTTGATGTCCGAGTGCAGGCGCGGGAGGTAATGCACTTACTCTGTGTGTGCGGGAGAATAAAACGATTCGCAGACTCCCGCAAACTAGAAATATCTATGAATAAAACATAAAAACTAATAAATTTGTATTTATCTGTTGCAGAAAAGCAACAAGAACAACTAAAACAAAATAGAAATGATTTACAGGCCAGAGATTCTATTTATAACATGTTTGCAGCGTTGAGCGATTTAGCCAATCACCGACATATGTGTTGATTTCTTGAACGCAATGGCCAATCAGAAGCATTTAAGATAGACTCTCCTCACCGCTCAAAACGGACTTTTTGTTCAGTGCTGAATTCTGTAAGCTGGCAAATCCTCTAATTATAACAAAGTGTAGGCTATATATTATGAAAGATTCATTGTGCAGTCAGCTTCATTGATAATAACAGAGATGTGTGAGATTGCGATTAACTGATGTCAGCTTTTTAGGAGCAACAGCAACCTGTGCTTAAAAAAAAAAGAGTAAAAATCGAGAATCGAATCGAACCGTGACCTTAGAATCGAAAATGTAATCGAATCGAGGATTTGGAGAATCGTGACACCCCTACCAACTTCATTCTTGTGGTCACTGTTTCCCTCCAACGTCCCATTAACAACCCATCCCAATAGGGTTTTAATGGCAACTGGGCCATTACCATGACTGTTTATCATTTCATATGGTTCAATTACATTAGCTGCATTAGTTCCAATCAATAAATCAACACCTGCTTGAATGTGTGGTATCTTAACCTTGTCCAAGTATGACCATGTGGATAACTCCTGAGTAATGATGGTTTCAGAGTCAACCAGCATCTTCTGCTGCGTATGTACAGCAGGAAGTGGGAAGAAACGTTTGGTATTTATTCCTCTGATTTCCAGTCCATCAATAACGTTACAGGACACAGATTGTTCCTGACCCATGGAAGAAGAATGAAGACCCTCTTTCCACTCAGTTTCAGCTCTTTCATTAGATGTTCGGAACAAAAAGTGGCTGAGCTTCCCGTGTCCAGAAAAGCATAGGTCTGCATCACGTTGTTTGTTACCTTTAATAGCTTTCACTTGAACCGGTATGATTGGCATTAAACACCGGCCCCCGTATAACCACAGGATTGAGCAGACACTAGTTTACGCCTTTCCTCGAACTCTTTCACAGTTACCTTGTTGCGATATATGTGCCGGATAGTTGGATGTGCTTCTCCACAAACATCACAAATCAAACAATTGTCACTTTCCTTCCTCAAATGTCCTGTCTTTAGACAACCAAAACAAATTCCCTTGGCTTTCAGGAATTCAATCTTGTCTCGTTGAGTCCTCTTCTTCAAAGCAAAACATCTTTCCAATGGATGTTGATTTGCACAGAACAAACAGTTTCCAGTAGACTTAGATACAGAGCAGTATCCTTGCTGTGATGACACAATGTCAGTCTTCCTAGATGGAACTGAAACCGCAACATTAGTGGCAAAACTATTCCCTCTAATAGTTCTAATAGTTCCCTCTATTCCCCCTAAGTGGCTTGCGCCCTTGGATTTTGAATTTACCTGTGCCCTATTTGTCCTGGATATCTCCAAACACAACAAATGTGTGAGAACTTTGCTCTGCCTTGACTCCATAATCTCACAGGCCTGAGCCCTCCATTGCTCTCTCAGCTTGTAAGGTAACTTTGTTACAACAGTCTTCATGTTGCTAGGCATGTTAAGTTCATCAATGGTATTGCAACATGTATGCAAAAGCAAAGCATAAGCCTGTAATCCCTGCACATCCTCAGCCTTTACAGTGAGCCAGCCCAAGGCTTTCTCCAGATAGGCAGTAGATACCTTGAATTTATTACCAAAATGTTCTTTTAGTAATCGTTTGGCCAATGCATAGTCTCTATCTAGGGCAATACTGTATGTTGGCAACTGCGGACCAGGTCTTTCGTCTGTCCCCTAGTAAACTGCTCGAGAAAATAAAAACAATCCTTTTCATTACTAGTTTTCTCTTCAATGCCCTGTTGAAACGCAGTGATAAATGATAAATCAAAGACTGGGTTCACTTTTTTTGGTAAGATATGAGGATTTCCTTGCTGTTGAATAAGATGAGATGTTAATTCCTCTTGTCTTTTTAAGACTTCAAGCAGGGGATCACCATGAGGAGGAAGAACATATGGCATTTGATCGACTCCCATATTGTCTTGTACTTGAGCAGAATAAGGGAAATGAGATTGTTGAGATGTGTGGAATATTTGTTGATTTCTCCATCCTTTCCACTGATTCTCTGTTATGACTTGTGATGCAGAGACATCAGCTGCTCCAGCTGTATTCATTGGCATTGAATTCGTTGGCACATATTCATTTGCATTAGGATTCAAACACTCTGACCAAGAAGAATCAAACCTGAGGTTATCCGTTGCATTAATCGCACTTGATTTTGAACTTGAATTGTGCGAACATTTGCTTTGATTATCAAGACTTTTGCAACACAGCGATCTTTGCGGTTGAAGCTGCTATTTGAGCATCCAACTTTAATTGTTCCTTTTTCTATCTCAAATCCTCCTCCTGAGTTTCAATGGCATGTTTGGATTTCAATGCAGCAGCATGTGCCATAAGTGCGGCCTTTTCTGCCTCCGCTTGAGTACATGCAGACGACGTAGATGAACTCCTACTGCTGTGTGAGCTGTTTACTAATGCGTTTGGAGGTAGCATGAGACACGTTTGAGACGCTGTCTCCAGGACCAACGTCACTACATGCTTCTCCAACTTCAGAGCTTTTCTGACCGTTTGCTGTGTCCGATAACCATTTATTCGCGTTCAATGAACTCATTATTCGGTATCATATTTGCTTTAAACCAGATTTCATGTTTTTCAGCTTCATCAATGGGTAAAATAACCGACAGTGACTCATGTGCTTCTTTAGCCTCTGAACATAACCTCTTAAAATCTTCAAAAGCCAAATGTACCTCAAATTCATATTCTTGGTCGTCATAGATTAACCTGATAATTGACTCTATTAGTGTCTGAGCCTTGTTTAACGTAGCCTTCCTTAACGTTCGCAAAGTATCAAGTTTTTCCATTAAAGCCTTAGCTGTTAATTTAACAGGTCTTTTCCCTCTTTCAGACTCATTTTCAACATTAGGCAGGTTTTGATTTGACTCATTAAACCCTTTAGTATTCATACACTTTTCATTTTCCATTTTGCAAACAATTGTAAACAAACATACAATTCCGACACACAATGTTATGTTCATTGGTCTTTCTTTGGCAACCAATGCATTGGAATTACGCGATTGTGTGCACACACAAACTTGTTGCTCAGGTTGCCTAATTATACACAGCCACAGCACCAACCAGTGGACAAAAAACTTTACCATACAACAAATGGCTCCTACAATCTATACAAAAATATGAAATTAATTTGAATTAAGTATTTTTTTTAAAAAGAGTTCAAATGAATGATTCAATGACTCACTTGTAAAGACTGCTTTTTTCATTACTGAATGAATCAGCATTTTTGAATGAATCTCTTTAATGAATGATTCACTAACAAATACATTTTTTAACAGTCTCTTGTCGCCACCTACTGGTGTCACGATGTAATTGATACAATATTTATTTGAAGTTACTTTCAAAAGGTGATTTACTTTATTTGATCGCTACCATAGACATCAGTGTTTATATCTGAACTATAAACTTTTATCCCAGTACGTCTGTGATAATCTGAGTTATTGTAAGACAGAAATAGCCTAATGATAGGCCTACTGTGTGGCTGAAAAGTTACCTCTACATGACAACTGCTCTCGGATCTGAATGTTCGCTGTGATCGAGCTTGTTTAATAGAAGGTTTAATAGAAACTTGAGAATCAGTTTTATTTAGGAACTAGATTGTGTTTGTGTTTGAATCGAGATAGCGATCTTTTAAAGTAATCAAGTCACAGTGAGATGGTTGTCGTCTCATTCAGCTCGGCAGATTCAAGATCATTAGCCACACTGAGTCTGTGACACCGTAACCTTACAGTTGTTGCCAGATTTGTCCCTGCAAGAAAATCATCTGTCCCAATGAACTCTGACTCGGAGTCTCGTCCACTCAAGTGAAATCTGTCACGCGCGGCTCGTCCATTAGCAAGACAGAATGACGGTCGATGGGGAAATATAGAAATATATCGGTTCCCCCGCGGCGCGCGAGCCAAAAGCCTCTCAGAGCCTTAACAAGCCGAGTCCGCTCCCGATGACCTCATGATGATCCGTCAGCTTACAGTGTCACTCACTCCATCTAATGCAGACAGACGACACACCATCCGAGAAGATGAGTGAGACGGAGAACTGATATGACTTAATAAAGACAAAGATAAAATAACACGGTGCAGCTGTCTTTGTGACGAGTGACTAATCACAGACCTGAGCAACTGTATAAATTCATCAAGACCTTATCACTAACTAAACCTTGACAATAATTGGCAAAAAAAATCAATTTAGTGAACATTGAGACAAAATATAAAAAGCATATGTTTTTTTGTTGTTGAGCAGCCTATCATTTGATTAATCAGGCTTTTATGGCTCATATAGTCTGATATGGTGCGAATAAAGAGGAAGAAACAGGAGATAGGAGATCGAGTGCGACAGGTTTATCAGATCATGTTGCTCATTTAGAGGCTTCAGAAATATTATAGCTTTATAAGGATTAAAAAGGCTTACATCATGAATGTTAATTATGTCATGCTGATATGATATTCCAGTCACAAGATGTCATCATTATGAGTCAAACTTTCACCATATTCAAAATTCATTAATTGAGCACTTACACCAGTGTCTGCCATTAAATCTTGCGTTCACTATAGCAGGACGAATTTATTCACCAGTTTTGACTGACTGAACATAGAAACACATCAGGAAAATTGTAAAAAAACAAACAAAAAAACATTATATTAAAGATTAAAGGCTGCATTTAATCCAGTTTTTTAATTTTTATGCAAACATTTGGTTTTTTTTTAAAAAGGAGTTTTTCCCTGATGTTATCATCTTAAGCATCAGAAACATTATAAACTAAGGGCAAAAATAACAAAACATGAGAGATCTGCTTCAATAAAGCTTTACTCCACGTTTGAGAGTTTAATCTTATAATTCATCCATCAATGTGCATCAGACGACTTTAAATGCCACCACCTCTGCTGTGAAATTTCAATAATAGGCTGTATTTATTTATTATCATTTTGATATATTGCTTTAGCAAAGACTAATCTCCTGAGAACATCAATAAAATTAACATGCAAGTTATATTATATTGCACTCTGATTGGGTGGGACCCTGAAGCCCCGCCCACAATTCCACTAGTGCAAATGAAAGTTCCGTGCAATAAAAATGATTTATTTTTTCCACTGCCTTGATTAACATTTACTTTATTATACAGGAAAATACAGTACAATCACAAATGAGATCTCGTTGATGATATATTTCGATTGTTTCTCTTAGATTGCAACATGATGAAATGGAAAACCAAGTCTCTTAACATTATACATTAACTCTCTCAATGATCTCCATTAAGTCTCCTGAGACGTGAAGAACATTTGAACAACACATTTTTCCCCTTAGCGTATTATAAAGATGATAACTAAGCTTTAAAATGAATGTCTTCAGCATTAGAGTCACGCAACCTCGTCTTTCTGTTGCTCTTGTAGCTTTTTCAGATGAATGTTGTGAATTGAAGTGGCACAGCCTCAGGCGGCTCATCTTTTCTTAATTTAGCTGCTTCCCTGAACACCTGCCTGACCTCTGACCCCTGACCCCTGAAGGACGGGATGGGTCGGATGCAGAGAGCTGAAGAGTTTATAAAGAAAATATAAGATGGCAGCAGGTGCAGAATGTTTGTTTACAGAGACTTTCCAGATTCTTCATTAGCAATATTCAAGCCGACAGGGAACCTTGAAATTACTTCACATATTCATTACATTGCACTCTAAAAAAATATTGGGTGAATTTTTCTACCCAAATTCTGTGTTGAGCCTTTTGGGTCAATTTTTTTTGTTATTTTTTTTCAGTGTTTGGGGTAGTTTTTGTGTTACCCAGCTCTTGGGTCAGACATAACAACCCAATGTTTGGGTAGTTTTTGTGCTACCCAGCTCTTGGGTCAGACATAACAACCCAGTGTTCTGGTAAGTTTTGATTTACCCAGATCCTGGGTCAGACTGTTAAAAACGTAAGTGTTTTTTAGAGTGTGGGCAACAGATGAAAACATCTCATAAATGGACCTGCTCGCTTTTGCATCCTGTCAAACAACGGAATTTTGTGATTTTGTGAATCAGACTTAATCTCAGTTCAGTGTAAATATTTCACATGCTCTGTTCTGTTTTGATAATTCACACAAGCCAAGCTCTTACAATCTCAGCTAATGCTCAAACCGGATGTGACAGATGAACCACCAAACCAGTCTCAACTCAAAAAGGTCTGCAAAGCTTCGAAGATCAAAGTGCACGACAATTAAAGTTATTGATTGTCTCCTAAAATAAAGAATTGATTCTGCTGAAACGAGTCGTCAGCAATTCCAGTCTCCCTTTCTATCCAATTTGCATAATAACAGCATAATAAAACCCACGGCATTGTTACTGTTCGTATCACTGTGTGTCAAGAGCTGAGATTCAGATATGATAATGAGCATTTGGTTTCAGACCAATCACAACAGACAGGCTGACTGACCAATCAGAGCAAAGTAGACCAATCACAACAGACTGGGCCATCTGACCAATCAGAGCAAAGCAGACCAATCACTACAGACTGGGCCATCTGACCAATCAGAGCAAAGTAGACCAATCACAACAGACTAAGGCCGCCTGACCAATCAGAGCAGAGTAGACCAATCACAACAGATTGGGTCATCTGACCAATCAGAGCTGAGTAGACCAATCACAACAGACTGGGTCATCTGACCAATCAGAGCAGAGTAGACCAATCACAACAGACTGGGCCATCTGACCAATCAGAGCAGAGTAGACCAATCACAACAGACTGGGCCATTTGACCAATCAGAGCAGTGTAGACCAATCACAACAGACTGGGCCATCTGACCAATCAGAGCAAAGCAGACCAATCACAACAGACTAAGGCCGGCTGACCAATCAGAGCAGAGTAGACCAATCACAACAGATTGGGTCATCTGACCAATCAGAGCTGAGTAGACCAATCACAACAGACTGGGTCATCTGACCAATCAGAGCAAAGTAGACCAATCACAACAGACTGGGTCATCTGACCAATCAGAGCAGAGTAGACCAATCACAACAGACTGGGCCATCTGACCAATCGGAGCAGAGTAGACCAATCACAACAGACTGGGTCATCTGAGCAATCAGAGCAGAGTAGACCAATCACAACAGACTGGGCCATCTGACCAATCAGAGCAGAGTAGACCAATCACAACAGACTAAGGCCGGCTGACCAATCAGAGCAGAGTAGACCAATCACAACAGATTGGGTCATCTGACCAATCAGAGCTGAGTAGACCAATCACAACAGACTGGGTCATCTGACCAATCAGAGCAAAGTAGACCAATCACAACAGACTGGGTCATCTGACCAATCAGAGCAGAGTAGACCAATCACAACAGACTGGGCCATCCGACCAATCGGAGCAGAGTAGACCAATCACAACAGACTGGGTCATCTGAGCAATCAGAGCAGAGTAGACCAATCACAACAGACTGGGCCATCTGACCAATCAGAGCAGAGTAGACCAATCACAACAGACTGGGCCATCTGACCAATCAGAGCAAAGCAGACCAATCACAACAGACTAAGGCCGGCTGACCAATCAGAGCAGAGTAGACAAATCACAACAGATTGGGTCATCTGACCAATCAGAGCAGAGTAGACCAATCACAACAGATTGGGTCATCTGACCAATCAGAGCAGAGTAGACCAATCACAACAGACTGGGTCATCTGACCAATCAGAGCAGAGTAGACCAATCACAACAGACTGGGTCATCTGACCAATCAGAGCAGAGTAGACCAATCACAACAGACTGGGTCATCTGACCAATCAGAGCAGAGTAGACCAATCACAACAGACTGGGCCGTCTGATCAATCAGAGCAGAGTAGACCAATCACAACAGACTAAGGCCGGCTGACCAATCAGAGCAGAGTAGACCAATCACAACAGACTAAGGCCGGCTGACCAATCAGAGCAGAGTAGACCAATCACAATCACAGAGACGAGCTGATGCTGCAATGAATGTAATGAGAAAATTAAAGTGTTTTTTGACCTTGGATGGAATGAACCTGTTGTAGGAGACGCCAAAACAACACTAGGAAGCTATAAATAGCTTAATAGGAGCACTTTAACTTAACAAGTGGTTGTTTGAGTTATTAGACCTGATGATGTGTTAAAGAAGAGCTTCTCAAGTAGTTTTGCTTCATGATCCTCACAAATTGCGACGAACACCAAAGTAATAGTAGTAAAATTGTTTCGCATCCCATTTTAGGGTCACAACCACTAATTTATGTTTTAAGAATCACGTTTGATAAGGCCGGGAAGAAGAGCTGATCCACATTATAAAAATACTGAAAGCAAAAATGATTTTCATAAGATTACAAGAACCATGAATGGTTCATGAATGCCTTTATTCAGTGTTGATATAATATTGTAGTTTTAATTAATATATTTATATTCTGAGTTAAAGTTTTAGTAATTCCGTTATGTGTTTTTGACATTTGTATTAGTTTTAGTTTTTTTTTTATATGTCTGTACTGTTTTGACATTAGTATTCATTTTAGTTTTTAAAAAAAAAAATATGGCTATAGTGTTGTTATTAATATTTATTTTAGTTTCAGTTTTTTTAGTAAGAGTTTTAATTAAGTTGGCTTGTGAAAGCCAACTTACTGAAATCCTATTTAAACTTATTATTATTCTTTTTCTTCTTCTTTTTCTTAACCAAAATTTTCTGACTGCTACTCCTCCTAGAGCTTTAACTCTACAAACTCCAAACTCGGGTCAGACCTTCAGACTGTTCTGACTTAGTGTGCTATATCTTTTCAGACTGATTTGACTTTCAGATTTCTTAAAAATTAATATTAAAAATCATAAAAATCCCATTGACTTTCATTGCAACAGTTCAAATTGAGCCAAGGCTACGGTGGCCCAGCAGTGTACAACACAAAAACTCAAATCTAAACTCCCTGAAGCCCAAGACTCAATTAAACTACCATTCTATATGTACTAATGAACTTATCTATCTATCTATCTATCTATCTATCTATCTATCTATCTATCTATCTATCTATCTATCTATCTATCTATCTATCTATCTATCTATCTATCTATCTCTTTCTATCTATCTATCTATCTATCTATCTATCCATCTATCTATCTATCTATCTATCTATCTATCTATCTATCCATCTATCTATCTCTATCTATCTATCTATCTATCTATCTATCTATCTATCTATCTATCTATCTATCTATCTATCTATCTAATCTATCTTTCTTTCTTACTAACTAATCTATCTTTCTTTCTTTCTTTCTAACTAATCTTTCTTCTTTCTTTCTTTATTTCTTTCTTTCTTTTAACTAATCTTTCTTCTTTCTTTCTTTCTTTCTTTCTAACTAATCTTTCTTCTTTCTTTCTAACTAATCTTTCTTCTTTCTTTCTGTCTTTCTTTCTTTCTAACTAATATTTCCTTTTTTCTTTTTTTCTTACTAACTAATCTATCTTTCTTTCTTTCTAACTAATCTTTCTTCTTTCTTTCTTTCTTTCTAACTAATCTTTCTTCTTTCTTTCTTTCTTTCTTTCTTTCTTTCTTTCTTTCTTTCTTTCTTTCTAACTAATATTTCTTCTTTCTTTCTTTCTAACTAATATTTCTTCTTTCTAACTAATCTTTCTTCTTTCTTTCTAACTAATCTTTCTTTCTTTCTAACTAATCTTTCTTTCTTTCTAACTAATCTTTCTTCTTTCTTTCTTTCTTTCTTTCTTTCTTTCTTTCTTTCTTTCTTTCTTTCTTTCTTTCTTTCTTTCTAACTAATCTTTCTTCTTTCGTTCTTTCTTTCTAACTAATCTTTCTTCTTTCTTTCTTTCTTTCTTTCTTTTTCTTTCTTTCTTTCTAACTAATCTTTCTTCTTTCTTTCTTTCTTTCTAACTAATCTTTCTTCTTTCTTTCTTTCTAACTAATCTTTCTTTCTTTCTTTCTTTCTAACTAATCTTTCTTTCTTTCTTTCTTTCTTTCTTTCTTTCTAACTAATCTTTCTTCTTTCTTTCTAACTAATCTTTCTTCTTTCTTTCTTTCTTTCTTTCTTTCTTTCTTTCTTTCTTTCTTTCTTTCTTTCTAACTAATCTTTCTTCTTTCTTTCTTTCTTTCTTTCTTTCTTACTAATCTTTCTTCTTTCTTTCTTTCTTTCTAACTAATCTTTCTTCTTTCTTTCTTTCTTTCTAACTAATCTTTCTTTTTTCTTTCTTTCTTTCTTTCTTTCTTTCTTTCTTTCTTTCTTGCTTTCTAACTAATATTTCTTCTTTCTTTCTTTCTAACTAATATTTCTTCTTTCTAACTAATCTTTCTTCTTTCTTTCTAACTAATCTTTCTTCTTTCTTTCTTTCTTTCTTTCTTTCTTTCTTTCTTTCTTTCTTTCTTTCTTTCTTTCTTTCTTTCTAACTAATCTTTCTTCTTTCTTTCTTTCTTTCTTTCTTTCTTACTAATCTTTCTTCTTTCTTTCTTTCTTTCTTTTTCTTTCTTTCTTTCTAACTAATCTTTCTTCTTTCTTTCTTTCTTTCTAACTAATCTTTCTTCTTTCTTTCTTTCTTTCTAACTAATCTTTCTTTCTTTCTTTCTTTCTTTCTAACTAATCTTTCTTTCTTTCTTTCTTTCTTTCTTTCTTTCTTTCTAACTAATCTTTCTTCTTTCTTTCCAACTAATCTTTCTTCTTTATTTCTAACTAATCTTTCTTCTTTCTTTCTTTCTTTCTTTCTTTCTTTCTTTCTTTCTTTCTAACTAATCTTTCTTCTTTCTTTCTTTCTTTCTTTCTTTCTTTCTTTCTTTCTTTCTTTCTTTCTTTCTTTCTTTCTTTCTTTCTTACTAATCTTTCTTCTTTCTTTCTTTCTTTCTTTCTTTCTAACTAATCTTTCTTCTTTCTTTCTTTCTTTCTAACTAATCTTTCTTTTTTCTTTCTTTCTTTCTTTCTTTCTTTCTTTCTTTCTTTCTTTCTTTCTTTCTTTCTTTCTTTCTAACTAATATTTCTTCTTTCTAACTAATCTTTCTTCTTTCTTTCTAACTAATCTTTCTTCTTTCTTTCTTTCTTTCTTTCTTTCTTTCTTTCTTTCTTTCTTTCTAACTAATCTTTCTTCTTTCTTTCTTTCTTTCTTTCTTTCTTACTAATCTTTCTTCTTTCTTTCTTTCTTTCTAACTAATCTTTCTTCTTTCTTTCTTTCTTTCTTTCTAACTAATCTTTCTTTTTTCTTTCTTTCTTTCTTTCTTTCTTTCTTTCTTTCTTGCTTTCTAACTAATATTTCTTCTTTCTTTCTTTCTAACTAATATTTCTTCTTTCTAACTAATCTTTCTTCTTTCTTTCTAACTAATCTTTCTTTCTTTCTAACTAATCTTTCTTTCTTTCTAACTAATCTTTCTTCTTTCTTTCTTTCTTTCTTTCTAACTAATCTTTCTTCTTTCTTTCTTTCTTTCTAACTAATCTTTCTTCTTTCTTTCTTTCTTTCTTTCTTTCTTTTTCTTTCTTTCTTTCTAACTAATCTTTCTTCTTTCTTTCTTTCTTTCTAACTAATCTTTCTTTCTTTCTTTCTTTCTAACTAATCTTTCTTTCTTTCTTTCTTTCTTTCTTTCTAACTAATCTTTCTTCTTTCTTTCTTTCTTTCTAACTAATCTTTCTTCTTTCTTTCTTTCTTTCTTTCTTTCTTTTTCTTTCTTTCTTTCTAACTAATCTTTCTTCTTTCTTTCTTTCTTTCTAACTAATCTTTCTTTCTTTCTTTCTTTCTAACTAATCTTTCTTTCTTTCTTTCTTTCTTTCTTTCTAACTAATCTTTCTTCTTTCTTTCTTTCTTTCTTTCTTTCTTTTTCTTTCTTTCTTTCTAACTAATCTTTCTTCTTTCTTTCTTTCTTTCTAACTAATCTTTCTTTCTTTCTTTCTTTCTAACTAATCTTTCTTCTTTCTTTCTTTCTTTCTAACTAATCTTTCTTCTTTCTTTCTTTCTTTCTAACTAATCTTTCTTTCTTTCTTTCTTTCTAACTAATCTTTCTTTCTTTCTTTCTTTCTTTCTTTCTTTCTAACTAATCTTTCTTCTTTCTTTCCAACTAATCTTTCTTCTTTATTTCTAACTAATCTTTCTTCTTTCTTTCTTTCTTTCTTTCTTTCTTTCTTTCTTTCTAACTAATCTTTCTTCTTTCTTTCTTTCTTTCTTTCTTTCTTTCTTTCTTTCTTTCTTTCTTACTAATCTTTCTTCTTTCTTTCTTTCTTTCTTTCTTTCTAACTAATCTTTCTTCTTTCTTTCTTTCTTTCTAACTAATCTTTCTTTTTTCTTTCTTTCTTTCTTTCTTTCTTTCTTTCTTTCTTTCTTTCTTTCTCTCTTTCTAACTAATCTTTCTTCTTTCTTTCTTTCTTTCTTTCTTTCTTTCTTTTTCTTTCTTTCTTTCTTTCTAACTAATCTTTCTTCTTTCTTTCTAACTAATCTTTCTTTCTTTCTTTCTAACTAATCTTTCTTCTTTCTTTCTAACTAATCTTTCTTTCTTTCTTTCTAACTAATCTTTCTTCTTTCTTTCTTTCTAACTAATCTTTCTTCTTTCTTTCTTTCTTTCTTTCTTTCTTTCTTTCTAACTAATCTTTCTTCTTTCTTTCTTTCTTTCTAACTAATCTTTCTTCTTTCTTTCTTTCTTTCTAACTAATCTTTCTTCTTTCTTTCTTTCTTTCTTTCTTTCTTTCTTTCTTTCTTTTTCTTTCTTTCTTTTTCTTTCTTTCTAACTAATCTTTCTTCTTTCTTTCTTTCTTTCTTTCTTTCTTTCTTTCTAACTAATCTTTCTTCTTTCTTTCTTTCTTTCTTTCTAACTAATCTTTCTTCTTTCTTTCTTTCTTTCTAACTAATCTTTCTTTCTTTCTTTCTTTCTAACTAATCTTTCTTCTTTCTTTCTTTCTAACTAATCTTTCTTCTTTCTTTCTTTCTTTCTTTCTTTCTTTCTTTCTTTCTTTCTTTCTTTCTTTCTAACTAATCTTTCTTCTTTCTTTCTAACTAATCTTTCTTCTTTCTTTCTAACTAATCTTTCTTCTTTCTTTCTTTCTTTCTTTCTTTCTTTCTAACTAATCTTTCTTCTTTCTTTCTTTCTTTCTTTCTTTCTTTCTTTCTTTCTTTTTCTTTCTTTCTTTCTAACTAATCTTTCTTCTTTCTTTCTTTCTTTCTAACTAATCTTTCTTCTTTCTTTCTTTCTAACTATTCTTTCTTCTTTCTTTCTTTCTTTCTTTCTAACTAATCTTTCTTTCTAACTAATTCTTTCTTTCTTTCTTTCTAACTAATCTTTCTTCTTTCTTTCTTTCTTTCTAACTAATCTTTCTTCTTTCTTTCTTTCTTTCTAACTAATCTTTCTTCTTTCTTTCTTTCTTTCTAACTAATCTTTCTTTCTTTCTTTCTTTCTTTCTTTCTTTCTTTCTTTCTTTCTTTCTTCCTTTCTTTCTTTCTTTCTTTTTCTTTCTTTCTTTTTCTTTCTTTCTTTCTAACTAATCTTTCTTCTTTCTTTCTTTCTTTCTAACTAATCTTTCTTCTTTCTTTCTTTCTAACTAATCTTTCTTTCTTTCTTTCTAACTAATCTTTCTTCTTTCTTTCTTTCTAACTAATCTTTCTTCTTTCTTTCTTTCTTTCTTTCTTTCTAACTAATCTTTCTTCTTTCTTTCTAACTAATCTTTCTTCTTTCTTTCTTTCTTTCTTTCTTTTTCTTTCTTTCTTTCTAACTAATCTTTCTTCTTTCTTTCTTTCTTTCTAACTAATCTTTCTTCTTTCTTTCTTTCTAACTATTCTTTCTTCTTTCTTTCTTTCTTTCTTTCTTTCTTTCTTTCTTTCTTTCTTTCTAACTAATCTTTCTTTCTAACTAATTCTTTCTTTCTTTCTTTCTAACTAATCTTTCTTCTTTCTTTCTTTCTTTCTTTCTTTTTCTTTCTTTCTTTCTTTCTAACTAATATTTCTTCTTTCTTTCTTTCTTTCTTTCTTTCTTTCTTTCTTTCTTTCTTTCTTTCTTTCTAACTAATATTTCTTCTTTCTTTCTTTCTTTCTTTCTTTCTAACTAATATTTCTTCTTTCTTTCTAACTAATATTTCTTCTTTCTTTCTTTCTAACTAATCTTTCTTTCTTTCTTTCTAACTAATCTTTCTTTCTTTCTTTCTTTCTAACTAATCTTTCTTCTTTCTTTCTTTCTTTCTTTCTTTCTAACTAATCTTTCTTCTTTCTTTCTTTCTTTCTTTCTTTCTTTCTTTCTTTCTAACTAATCTTTCTTCTTTCTTTCTTTCTTTCTAACTAATCTTTCTTCTTTCTTTCTTTCTTTCTTTCTTTCTTTCTTTCTTTCTTTCTAACTAATCTTTCTAACTAATTATTTCTTTCTTTCTTTCTAACTAATCTTTCTTCTTTCTTTCTTTCTTTCTTTCTTTCTTTCTTTCTTTCTTTCTAACTAATCTTTCTTTCTAACTAATTCTTTCTTTCTTTCTTTCTAACTAATCTTTCTTCTTTCTTTCTTTCTTTCTTTCTTTCTTTCTTTCTTTCTTTCTTTCTTTCTTTCTTTCTTTCTTTCTAACTAATATTTCTTCTTTCTTTCTTTCTTTCTTTCTTTCTTTCTTTCTTTCTAACTAATATTTCTTTCTTTCTTTCTTTCTTTCTTTCTTTCTTTCTTTCTTTCTTTCTAACTGATATTTCTTCTTTCTTTCTTTCTAACTAATCTTTCTTTCTTTCTTTCTTTCTAACTAATCTTTCTTCTTTCTTTCTAACTAATCTTTCTTCTTTCTTTCTTTCTTTCTTTCTTTCTTTCTTTCTTTCTTTTTTACTTTTTCTTTCTTTCTTTCTAACTAATCTTTCTTCTTTCTTTCTTTCTTTCTTTCTAACTAATCTTTCTTCTTTCTTTCTAACTAATCTTTCGTCTTTCTTTCTTTCTTTCTTTCTTTCTTTCTAACTAATCTTTCTTCTTTCTTTCTTTCTTTCTTTCTTTCTAACTAATCTTTCTTTCTAACTAATTCTTTCTTTCTTTCTTTCTAACTAATCTTTCTTCTTTCTTTCTTTCTTTCTAACTAATATTTCTTCTTTCTTTCTTTCTTTCTTTCTAACTAATCTTTCTTTCTAACTAATTCTTTCTTTCTAACTAATCTTTCTTCTTTCTTTCTTTCTTTCTAACTAATATTTCTTCTTTCTTTCTTTCTTTCTTTCTTTCTAACTAATCTTTCTTCTTTCTTTCTTTCTTTCTTTCTTTCTTTCTTTCTAACTAATATTTCTTCTTTCTTTCTTTCTTTCTTTCTAACTAATATTTCTTCTTTCTTTATTTCTTTATTTCTTTCTAACTAATCTTTCTTCTTTCTTTCTTTCTTTCTTTCTTTCTTTCTTTCTTTCTTTCTTTCTTTCTTTCTTTCTTTCTTTCTAACTAATCTTTCTTTCTTTCTTTCTTTCTTTCTAACTAATCTTTCTTTCTAACTAATTCTTTCTTTCTTTCTTTCTAACTAATCTTTCTTCTTTCTTTCTTTCTTTCTTTCTTTCTAACTAATCTTTCTTCTTTCTTTCTTTCTAACTAATCTTTCTTTCTAACTAATTCTTTCTTTCTTTCTTTCTAACTAATCTTTCTTCTTTCTTTCTTTCTTTCTTTCTTTCTTTCTTTCTTTCTTTCTTTCTAACTAATCTTTCTTTCTTATTTAATTCTTTCTTTCTTTCTTTCTAACTAATCTTTCTTCTTTCTTTCTTTCTAGCTAATCTTTCTTCTTTCTTTCTTTCTTTCTTTCTAACTCATCTTTCTTTCTTTCTTTATTTTTCTTTCTTTCTTTCTAACTAATCTTTCTTCTTTCTTTCTTTCTTTCTTTCTTTCTAACTAATCTTTCTTCTTTCTTTCTTTCTTTCTAACTAATCTTTCTTTCTAACTAATTCTTTCTTTCTTTCTAACTAATCTTTCTTCTTTCTTCTTTCTTTCTTTCTTTCTTTCTAACTAATCTTTCTTTCTTTCTTTCTAACTAATCTTTCTTATTTCTTTCTTTCTTTCTAGCTAATCTTTCTTCTTTCTTTCTAACTAATTTTTCTTCTTTCTTTCTTCTTTCTTTCTTTCTAACTAATCTTTCTTCTTTCTTTCTTTCTTTCTTTCTTTCTTTCTTTCTTTCTTTCTAACTAATCTTTCTTCTTTCTTTCTTTCTTTCTTTCTAACTAATCTTTCTTTCTTTCTTTCTTTCTAACTAATCTTTCTTCTTTCTTTCTTTCTTTCTAACTAATCTTTCTTCTTTCTTTCTTTCTTTCTTTCTAACTAATCTTTCTTCTTTCTTTCTTTCTTTCTTTCTTTCTAACTCATCTTTCTTTCTTTCTTTCTTTTTCTTTCTTTCTTTCTAACTAATCTTTCTTCTTTCTTTCTTTCTTTCTTTCTTTCTTTCTAACTAATCTTTCTTTCTAACTAATTCTTTCTTTCTTTCTAACTAATCTTTCTTCTTTCTTCTTTCTTTCTTTCTTTCTTTCTTTCTAACTAATCTTTCTTTCTTTCTTTCTAACTAATCTTTCTTATTTCTTTCTTTCTTTCTAACTAATCTTTCTTCTTTCTTTCTAACTAATCTTTCTTCTTTCTTTCTTCTTTCTTTCTTTCTAACTAATCTTTTTTCTTTCTTTCTTTCTTTCTTTCTTTCTTTCTTTCTTTCTTTCTTTCTTTCTTTCTAGCTAATCTTTCTTCTTTCTTTCTAACTAATTTTTCTTCTTTCTTTCTTCTTTCTTTCTTTCTAACTAATCTTTCTTCTTTCTTTCTTTCTTTCTTTCTTTCTTTCTTTCTTTCTTTCTAACTAATCTTTCTTCTTTCTTTCTTTCTTTCTTTCTAACTAATCTTTCTTTCTTTCTTTCTTTCTAACTAATCTTTCTTCTTTCTTTCTTTCTTTCTAACTAATCTTTCTTCTTTCTTTCTTTCTTTCTTTCTAACTAATCTTTCTTCTTTCTTTCTTTCTTTCTTTCTTTCTAACTCATCTTTCTTTCTTTCTTTCTTTTTCTTTCTTTCTTTCTAACTAATCTTTCTTCTTTCTTTCTTTCTTTCTTTCTTTCTTTCTAACTAATCTTTCTTTCTAACTAATTCTTTCTTTCTTTCTAACTAATCTTTCTTCTTTCTTCTTTCTTTCTTTCTTTCTTTCTTTCTAACTAATCTTTCTTTCTTTCTTTCTAACTAATCTTTCTTATTTCTTTCTTTCTTTCTAACTAATCTTTCTTCTTTCTTTCTAACTAATCTTTCTTCTTTCTTTCTTCTTTCTTTCTTTCTAACTAATCTTTTTTCTTTCTTTCTTTCTTTCTTTCTTTCTTTCTTTCTTTCTTTCTTTCTTTCTTTCTTTCTTTCTTTCTAACTAATCTTTCTTCTTTCTTTCTTTCTTTCTTTCTTTCTTTCTAACTAATCTTTCTTCTTTCTTTCTTTCTTTCTTTCTTTCTTTCTTTCTTTCTTTCTTTCTTTCTAACTAATCTTTCTTTCTTTCTTTCTTTCTAACTAATCTTTCTTCTTTCTTTCTTTTTTTCTTTCTAGCTAATCTTTCTTCTTTCTTTCTAACTAATCTTTCTTCTTTCTTTCTTTCTTTCTAACTAATCTTTCTTATTTCTTTCTTTCTTTCTTTCTAACTAATCTTTCTTCTTTCTTTCTTTCTTTCTTTCTAACTAATCTTTCTTCTTTCTTTCTTTCTTTCTTTCTTTCTTTCTTTTTCTTTCTTTCTTTCTAACTAATCTTTCTTCTTTCTTTCTTTCTTTCTAACTAATCTTTCTTCTTTCTTTCTTTCTTTCTAACTAATCTTTCTTCTTTGTTTCTTTCTTTCTTTCTAACTAATCTTTCTTCTTTCTTTCTTTCTTTCTTTCTTTCTTTCTTTCTAACTAATCTTTCTTTCTAACTAATTCTTTCTTTCTTTCTTTCTAACTAATCTTTCTTCTTTCTTTCTTTCTTTCTAGCTAATCTTTCTTCTTTCTTTCTAACTAATCTTTCTTCTTTCTTTCTTTCTTTCTTTCTTTCTTTCTAACTAATATTTCTTTCTTTCTTTCTTTCTAACTGATATTTCTTCTTTCTTTCTTTCTAACTAATCTTTCTTTCTTTCTTTCTTTCTTTCTAACTAATCTTTCTTCTTTCTTTCTTTCTTTCTTTCTTTCTTTCTTTCTTTCTTTCTTTCTTTCTTTCTTTCTTTCTTTTTTACTTTTTCTTTCTTTCTTTCTAACTAATCTTTCTTCTTTCTTTCTTTCTTTCTTTCTTTCTTTCTAACTAATCTTTCTTCTTTCTTTCTTTCTTTCTTTCTAACTAATCTTTCTTCTTTCTTTCTTTCTTTCTTTCTTTCTTTCTTTCTTTCTTTCTTTCTAATCTTTCTTCTTTCTTTCTTTCTTTCTTTCTTTCTTTCTAACTAATCTTTCTTTCTTTCTAACTAATCTATCTTTCTTTCTAACTAATCTTTCTTTCTAATCTATATTTCTTTCTAACTAATCTTTCTTTGTTTCTAACTAATCTTTCTTCTTTCTTTCTTTCTTTCTTTCTTTCTTTCTAACTAATCTTTCTTTCTTTCTTTCTTTCTAACTAATCTTTCTTCTTTCTTTCTTTCTTTCTAACTAATCTTTCTTATTTCTTTCTTTCTTTCTTTCTTTCTTTCTAACTAATCTTTCTTCTTTCTTTCTTTCTAACTAATCTTTCTTCTTTCTTTCTTTCTTTCTTTCTTTCTTTTTCTTTCTTTCTTTCTAACTAATCTTTCTTCTTTCTTTCTTTCTTTCTAACTAATCTTTCTTCTTTCTTTCTTTCTTTCTAACTAATCTTTCTTCTTTCTTTCTTTCTTTCTTTCTTTCTTTCTTTCTTTCTTTCTTTCTTTCTAACTAATCTTTCTTCTTTCTTTCTTTCTTTCTTTCTTTCTTTCTTTCTTTCTAACTAATCTTTCTTTCTAACTAATTCTTTCTTTCTTTCTTTCTAACTAATCTTTCTTCTTTCTTTCTTTCTTTCTAGCTAATCTTTCTTCTTTCTTTCTAACTAATCTTTCTTCTTTCTTTCTTTCTTTCTTTCTTTCTTTCTTTCTTTCTTTCTTTCTTTCTAACTAATATTTCTTTCTTTCTTTCTTTCTTTCTAACTGATATTTCTTCTTTCTTTCTTTCTAACTAATCTTTCTTTCTTTCTTTCTTTCTTTCTAACTAATCTTTCTTCTTTCTTTCTTTCTTTCTTTCTTTTTTACTTTTTCTTTCTTTCTTTCTAACTAATCTTTCTTCTTTCTTTCTTTCTTTCTTTCTTTCTTTCTTTCTTTCTTTCTTTCTTTCTTTCTTTCTTTCTAACTAATCTTTCTTCTTTCTTTCTTTCTTTCTTTCTTTCTTTCTTTCTTTCTTTCTTTCTTTCTTTCTTTCTTTCTTTCTAACTAATCTTTCTTCTTTCTTTCTTTCTTTCTTTCTTTCTTTCTTTCTAATCTTTCTTCTTTCTTTCTTTCTTTCTTTCTTTCTTTCTTTCTTTCTAACTAATCTTTCTTTCTTTCTAACTAATCTATCTTTCTTTCTAACTAATCTTTCTTTCTAATCTATATTTCTTTCTAACTAATCTTTCTTTGTTTCTAACTAATCTTTCTTTCTTTCTAACTAATCCATCTTTCTTTCTAACTAATCTATCTTTCTTTCTCTTTCTAACTAATCTTTCTTTCTTTCTTTCTAACTAATCTTTTTTTATATCTTTCTTTCTAACTAGTCTTTCTTTCTTTCTAGCTAATCTATCTTTCTTTCTAACTAATCTTTCTTTCTTTCTATTTAATCTTTCTTTCTTTCTCAAGTATATTTTCTAACTAATCATTCTTTCTTTCTTTCTAACTAATCATTGTTTCTTTCTTTCTTTCTTTCTTTCTAACTAATCTATCCATCTTTCTATCTATCTTTCTTTCTAACAAATCCATCTTTCTTTTTTTCTGACTAATCCTTCTATCTTTCATTCTAACTAATCTTTCTTTACTTCTTTCTATTATTTCTTTTGTTCTTTCTTTCTTTTCTTAACTAATCTTTCTTTCTTTCTCAAAAAGTAATCCTTTACTATCTTTATTATTATTATTTTGACCCTAAATTTAGAAATATATATCCTCCTAGAGCTTTAACTACTACAAACTCGGCTCAGACCTTCAAACTGTTCTGACTAGGCATGCTATCTTTTCTAACTGATTGGACTTACGTTTTTCCTTATTAAAACTCCCACTGACGTGCATTGACGGATGTTCAGATCAAACACCCCAACTGTCAAAAATTCAAATATAAACTCCTTGAAGCCCTAGACACAATCAAATTGCTATCTATCATTTATAATCTATCTAAACTATTTAATAGTTGAGGTTTTTAAATATCATTTGTGTCTAACTGAATCTATCCATCTATCTATCTATCTATCTATCTATCTATCTATCTATCTATCTATCTATCTATCTATCTATCTATCTATCTATCTATCTATCTATCTATCTAACTAAAACTATTTCAAACTGAAAACCTTTAAACTGAAAGCTTTTAAAACTACTTCAAACTTTCTGGCTAGGCTTTTTCAAGCCAACTTAAAGTTTGCCAACAAACTTTTTATCTAGTTTAGCTTGCCTTTGCAACTAACTTTTTGTACATTTTATTTTATTTCAGTTAACTTTTAATGTATTTCAAGTGATGAAAATGTGTTTCTTTATTGTTTTTAGTAGTTTTAGCTAACTATTATACTCCTGCTTCTGATGTGAACGGAACACCATAGAAAAAATGCGGGCAGGGCAAAAGAAATGATCTGATTGTGAGTTTGCAATCTTTAAACCAATAGTTTAGCAAAACTTTCTCCCTTCACATCCAGATTGTAAGTCCATGCTGCTAGGGTTGCCAACCGTTCCGTATAATACGGAATCGTCCCGTATTTGACACATAAAAGTCTTGTTCCGTATTGAACTGATACGGAACGCACTTTGTTCCGTATTTTTGAGAATCAATTCAGTGCAAATCCATGACAGACACATAGCTTCTAATATATGTCAGACAGACTATGAACGAAGACATTTGTAGGCTATGATAAGAAGTAAAAACAAACCCGACAGTGCGGTAGATGCTAATTTCTCCCCCCGTTTGTCTATGATCAGCCGCGTAGCGTTTTTAACATCTTGGAACATCATCAGAGAATGCCCTTTTAATTGGTCGTTAGTCACATTGTGAGTCACGTATCGTAGCAACGATGACGACAAGTGATAACAGCGGGAAATGTAAAAATGAACGCGAAAAGAAAGTTAACTATAATGGAAGTATAATTATATAAAGATATTTGCACTACACTTCCTTATGTTGTCTAATTAAATTAAAAATATTATTTTTTGCACTGGAAAGAACATTCTGGAAGTCTAATTCTATTGAATAAGTTCGCACAAGGCTACAGAAAACTGTTGTGTATATTTTTCTTCCAATGCAGTCTAAGCCGATGAGTTCTGAATTTTATATGTTGTAGGCCTATTTGTTTAAGTAAAAAATAAAACGTATTATAAACTAAACAAATCCATGGTTCATTGTTGGCAAAATGATCATGATAGCCTTTATATATCTATGTGGTTCAGTCTTGTATATTGATTAGGCCTACTTTGCTATTCTATAAATATATAGGCCTAATAAGTTGTATTATAACATGCTATAATGTATGATAGCATACAATAGTCATAATTTCAGGGGTTATTTAAAAAAAAATTCTTCCGGGGGGCATGTCACGTTCCTTATTTCCATTTCATAAAGTTGGCAACCCTACATGCTGCTAAACTACAGGTTTAAAAACAAGTGATTGCCTGAGTCTAGACCTGATGATGCCACTAAAATAGCAGTACTTGTCGTTTGCACGAGTGTACTTACGGCTTCATTAGGCGTATTGTCGTGTACTTTCGCCACCCACCGGCAACCATTTATATACTGACCCGGGAAGTGATTCAAACAGGCGAGTGCCTGCGTTCCCAGAACGGGCGTGGAGGGGTGGCGCTCGTTCTCCAGGTAGAGTCCCTGTGGATAAGGTGGACACATTAATGGCCATCTGCTCAGAGAGACCCAGTCAACGGCTCTTTAATGAAGACGAATGTGAGGTGGGCCGGTCCAGGAGGCGATCAGCGGGGGTCTAATGACACACCTTCAGCTGCTAACCTGCCACCCCGCTGTGACTGATGAGGAGAAACACTCACACACTCCTCAGGATACACTCAGGAGATCCTCCTGTACCACAAGAGCACATGCTGCACACTGCAAAAAAGATTTTTGAAATTCAGTGAGTTTGTATTTCAAACAAGAACATCTCTCCAACTCAATTTCTAGTGATTGGTCACGTCTAAATTTTTCAATTGACCTGATTGAATTTCTGTGAATTGAACTTTTAACAATCTGTTAAAGTCCCCCTGTAGTCAATCATTTTATCCCTTAAAACTCATCTTTGATCACCCTAAAATTACATATTTAAACGTTTTCTCCTTGAAATAAATTTCTTCATATCTTAAAATAGCTTCAGTGTAACCTTGCCTCATTTATTATACGCTGTTCTATGAATATGCAAATGAGCCCCGCCTCCACTCACTCACTCAGAGACCGTGCTCCGATTTTGCGTCCAGCCGTGCACGAGAGCAAAACCTCACAACACCCGCCCCTGTCAGTGATTGGTTGGAACACTTTATTTTGGTTTTGAGTGGTGGTTGTACCCATTTGTTTTTGTGGGCAGATCTCAGAGCCTAGGCTGCCTACAGAGACGCGTTTTTTGGACGGCATGCTAATGGGGCGGGCAGCTAGCGGATCGTTAGGAAAGATTAGACATTTATTTTTGGGCCTGAAATCACTGATACAACCTTTAAGTCTACCATGTATATTTACGTTTTTATGGCTTATACCCCAACTGTCAATGGAGAAATTGTATTGAATTCTTACTTCCGGCACCGGCTGTGGGCGGGACTGTGATGCGCTATACGCTAATTTCACACAGCCGCCATTTTGAAATCGAAAGCGAGGCTCCGGTGGGAAGAACCCCGGAAGTAAAGATAAACAACAATGCCTTGGAATACCAACCTGAAGCTGCTGCCGTGATTTACACTATTGGATGTTAATATCCAATATAGGATATGTAGATATAGTTCGTTCCTGCTTCTTTTTTTACTTTCTGAAAAAATATATATATTTATAAATTAATTTCACTGTATATAGTCTAAAGTATGAAAGAAATGTATGTACATTTTTAGAATAACTAATTTCTACATTAAACACAAAAATACACCATCGCATTTGAGACTCTCCTATGATTAAAGGAGACACTTCCGGGATTCTTCCCACCGGAGCCTCGCTTTCGATTTCAAAATAACGGCTGCGTGAAATCAGCGTATAGAGTGCCGAAGTTATGTCGTCACTTTGTAGGACAACTGGGAAGTTAGCGGCGCATGGGTTCCCTCGATCAAAAAGCTATGCATTTTCCCCATAGACTTTTGGAAAATCGCAAAAAAAAAGATCTGTGTTCAACAAAGAGTTGTGACCCTTACACGTTTTGTCTATCAAGATAATCTTTACAAGTTAATCCATAATGTATACATTTTGAAGTCTATATAAAGTTTAAAAAACCACAAGCAGACACAATAAAGTTTAAAAAACCACAAGCAGGTTATAACTGGTGTGGTTTATGTCATAGATCAAAACGTGAAAATATTTATAGGTTTGGTTAACCACAGACCTTATTTCAGGCGATTTAGCAAAAACCCATTCAAAAAACCCATAGACTTTAGGGCGAGGGAACCGGAGGGAACTCAATTCCGCGTTTTGGCCTACAAAGTGACGTCAAAACTTCATACAGTCGGCAACGCGTCATAGTTGGGGGTCGTGGTCGGCGTGAGGGAAAACACAGCGAACATCATGTGTATCGGCAACGATATATTGCTACATTAACTGCAATAGGGTAAGATTGCCCATATTTAATTGAAAACTGGGTCAATGACCCGAGCAAATGGCCGGAGGTGTCGTTTCCAGACATATTTTGCTATCTGGTTGAATCTCCAGGTAAGACATCGCAGTAGCTACCGGTAACATTAGCCTATATATAACTCAATCATATGTTGCATACTATAACTCCATAAAACCTTGTCACTTACCAATTGTACGTATGCTTCACTCCAAACTATTAATCCTTTTGTAAAACGGTGATCAGTAGTACGAAGTTGCCGAGGGACTGTGCTGACAGTGATCCCTAACTCACAGACTGCAGTGTGTATTGAGTGTGTAGACCGTAGTGATTGGCCTATCAAGCGAGAATTCAGCTGATAACGCTAATGTGAATGAGACATCCCTTATGAAAAACAACCATAGGAATCTTGCAGTATTTTAGGACAAAATATTACAGTAATCCTATAGGAATACTATAGTAGTTTGGGAGATACTATAGAAGTACTATAGAGGTATTACAGAACTTCACAGAAGTATTACACTACTATTTATTGCTTGTAGCCATTTTGTCCTCCTTTCCGGTTCTGTGTGTTTATTAGGAAGGATGTAGAACTTCAATGCATAATTTGTTTGTTTATTGGCGGTACAGAAAACGACACTGCACCTCTTCGCCATGATTGTCGCGTGTATTTCAATGAGCGCCAAGGCAATGTTTTCCCCCACGGGCTAAATTCACATCACGTGACGGGGCGTTCCCGGGGGCGTTCCCAGATCAACTGACTGTATCTATTGGACTGGTTCGGGAATCGGCTCCACTCGCGCTCGCGCATGCGCATTTTAATTCTCCATACCAACGGTTTTCCTTCACTTTGCGCATGCGTATACACTATTGTTCAGCCGACAGATTTTTCGCTTGATACATTTACATTTATTCATTTAGCTGACGCTTTTATCCAAAGCGACTTACAATCTCTATATATGTCAGAGGTCGCACGCCTCTGGAGCAACTAGGGGTTAAGTGTCTCACAGTGGCTTCGAACCCGGGTCTCTTACACCAAAGGCATGTGTCTTATCCACTGAATATACATTTTTTTAAATTTTAAGTGAAGACCTTAAGCTATGATTAGTACATTATGCATTGGGATAATTATTTGGAAGTCAATATTCTACAATTTTTGAAAACAATTTTTTTTTTTACATTAAAAATCTGCCAATAGGGTCAGAAAAAATAATCTTGTTTTCCCTTTGAATCAAGATCATTTTTCTGACCCCACTGGCAGACGTTTGTTCTTGTTTTATGAACAAACTCATATTATTTTTTCAGAAAGCAAGACTTAATTTTGTCAGTCATTTTGCTTCTTCAGCAAAAGTATTTTGATTTAAGAATGTTTAGATATTTTTACTGGTAAACAAGTTAAAAATACTGAGTAATAATGTTTGCAGTATGATGATGGTGATTATGTGTATGACACCTCACAAACAGAAGTTTATCTCTAGAAGCCAACAGCTGTTTAACGTCACAGACTCAAAGAGCTGCGACTGTGAACACACACACACAGTGCTCGCTTTAAAATTACACTTTATTGGGTTCATGAAAACTGTGCTGACATATTTTATTGGATTTTGAAGAACTATGTTGACACGGTTAATTTCATAGGATGTTTAATGCGAGTTTTGTGCAAAGACGGCGCTCGCAAACACAGTTTTCTAAGGTCGATTCTCCGCTCTCTCCGCAACAATAAAAAGCAAACAAAACAAAATCAAATCATACTTTGATCAATCGCCATGCTCCTCAAAATCAAATAACCATAAATAACTCAAAATAGCAGTTCCAGTCCTTCATGACATGTTTTAGGATGAAAAATGAGCAGAATGAAGGCAGATTTCATGATCTTTCAGATCCGTATGTGTCTCTCTTTGGCCTTTAGTCACATGATAAGATTTCTGAGGGTCACGGTGTCTTTCTAACACGTAAGAACAATAACACGTAAATGTTGCATTTGTTTTAGACACATTTCCGAATGACAGATAAAATACTGTAAAGTCTTACTGGATGCGCAGCTTTAACATCAACAAAAATATGAAAAATACGAGAAATATATTTCCTTTTAGATATTTCAGGGTTATTATTGTTAAGTAAAACTAAAACTAAAACAATTTTTTAAAAAAATCATTACTTGAAATAAAATAAACATTACCTGAAATAATAAATTAAAAAAACTATTTTATTTCAGTTAATTCCAAGGCAACATTTTTCTTTTTTGTTTAAACTAAAACTAAATAAACTAAAACTTAATAAAAACTATACAGACAATTAGACATACTTACCAAAAATATAAATAAAAAACACAAAATTATTAAAACTAAAACCATTAAAAAATATTTTCATTACTTGCAATAAAATAAAATATATTTCTATAAAATAAAAATATTTCAGCTAGTTGCCAAGGCAATATTTCTAAATAAAACTGGAATGTAATAAACCTATAGACTTATTTACTAAAATAACTCTACATGCCTAGCACAACACTGAATTCATTATGACATTATATTATCATTAATCTAACATTACTTTTAACACTTCATCTCTTGAATACATGCTTAGTTTATTGTTTATTTATTCTATTTGTCTGTCTGTCTGTATTTGTATGTTATTGTCCTGAACTTTGTATTGTGACCTGATCCATGTCATGAGCATTTCAATAAGCTGTGCAAATGACACATAATCTGAATTTATTTGCATTTTAACGTCATTAAAGGTGCAGTAATCACCAAAACATACACGCCCCTACCCAAGAAGACCACACCCCTATCTTGAAAGCTCCGCCCCCAAATTCACAAACACGCTCTGCAACACAGGCACCTCCCCCTCATGATTGGACACGCCCCTTACTGCTGATTGGCTACAAGTGTGTTTTGGTGTTCCGATCCACTTTTAACAGCGTTTCTCAGAAATCGCTCACTGCACCTTTAAGTGCTCTCTATCCTGAAGTTTCTGTAGTCTGAGGGATTGTGGGTTCATGGCTGGTGTGTCCAATAGTCTTTATAACGCACAACATAACAGGAGGGAATATTAGTCCTAAGCGTTTCTCAAACTAAAAACACCATCTCTGCCTAATGATTCAGGAGTTCTCACTGAAATACAGTTGATATTACGAGTGCAATGCATGGGACTTTAATGGCTTTTAATTTCTTCTAGTGTATCTGTTCAACTCAAGTTATTAATTTAGTGATAGACTGATATTGTCCAGGCCGATTTTTAAAAAATGATTCAGAACGTTTGCAACCACTAAAAGTAGTGTTTTGCAATTGCAAACAGTGCTAAACATTGCATTATTATAATGGATAAATAATGCAATTAAAAATGCTAAATATTATAATGCCAATGCATTCATGTTTGAATTTTCCGTCAGTGGCGGGGAAGTGATGGAAAATGGCCACAGAAAGAGTTAAAACTAAACCCATTAAACAATGCAATGATGAAATCCCTTTGGCTCTTGTGTGAACGGGCCTTCAGTCCGTGACATTCACACTGTGTGTGACATTATCCAGCAGAAATTAGTTCTCGGAGCCTTTAAAACGGTGCCGCGCTCTCGATTAATCACAGGAGAGATTCTCTCGGTGTCTGAGCATTATATTCATGAAGAAACCTTTAGATACAGCACATGATCTGAGAGGTCAATGCGAAGCACCTTCGTCTGTATGTCTGTGACTTATCGAGTACGGGTTTTCATGAACTTTTGCATTCGGGCTCTCCATAAACACCCATTGTGTTTGAATACTGAATGCCTCAATGTGAATGATGACAGGAATAATTCCTGCTCTCTGATGAATCTAGCAGAGCTTGACATTAATCATATAATGGGTCATACGCTGAAAGACATGTGCTAGACCTGCTATTACACAACTCCTTTCTCATGAAACACACATAGATTGACAAGGTGATTTGATGCTTCTTTTTTAATATGGAAATGAATTCAGATGAAAACGTTGTGGTGTCTGTTCTTCCACTGCCCTCTTCTGGAGACACAAGCACCAACAACATCTCCAGCAGGAACATATCTGAAGATATCAGAATCAGTTTATATTTGCACATTTCACATTTTAAAATGTTCTTCACACTACGATAAAATGGTTATTTTAAGAACTGATCTTTGAAAGATTGAAACACGGTTCTTCGCTGTATTTTTTTACAGTAGTTTGTTTCAGATCTGTGAAAACCTTTTGCAACTGAAGTAAAAAAAGAGCTAAACATTGCAACATTTTTAGCTACATAATGCAATTAAAAATATATTAGCATTTTTAAATACTGCAATTAAAAATATATCAGCATTATAATGGTTAAACAATGCAATTAAAAATATATTAGCATTATAATGGCTAAATAATGCAATGCAATTCATATGGCATTGATAATTTTGAGAATAATTTAGTTCAATATTTGAACCCACCAAAAGTTTTTGTTTTCTTTTTGGTGAATTTTGTAAAGTATTATCATAGCAAATAAGTGATCATTTAATTTAAGCATTAAATTAAGGTCAGTGTCATTTTAGTATATGTTAATTTTAGTATTTTAGTATATATTTTAATTTTATTTTAGTTAAGTTTTAGTCATTTTGCTTTGTGCTTTTGCCATTTTTATATTTTTATTTCAGTTTTAATAATTCGAAATAAAAAACATGTTATTTCAGTTAGTTGCCATTACATTACTCATTTTTATTGTATTATCTGCATTACTAATTTTGTTATATTTCAGGCTTTATTTCAATGAATGAAAACTTCCATTTGAATAGATTAGATTTAGTTTACACTGGTATCGGCCCATATTGGGTTCATGATAAAACCCTTTCAAAAGTTTAGTTGCACCTAGTGACTGTTTGACAATCCAGTCTCAGCTCTGCATTAGTGTGAACAGATTATTAAAGAGTAAAACACAAACCCCCTAATTAGAATATAATGAATGAAGTGAGCGAATCCAGGCCTGTAAACACATTTTTCATAATCTTACAGTACTTTCTGCCCTGTGATTTCCACTAGAGGCCAGCATTTAATTCACATTTGGTAACTCTGAACTCACAGAGACTGGCATCAATACATCCAGACCAACAGCATCTCCATCTGAATCATGTAATAATACAGGGCTTTTATTAGATGTTGCGTTCGCTCAAGTCTCCTGTAGAATAAACAACCATGTTGCCATGAGAACAAGCAGCAGAACTCACTGAGCAAACACTCAAAGTGCCAGTGAAAGTGCAGCACATGGAGTCCGGACCGAAAACACACAGGTATCAGAGCAAAACCACATCAGACCGGCTCAGGTGGATTTGGGGGAACCGATAGAAAAGTTTCAGAATTGGTCATTAAAAAACATCAAGACTCTGGGTGACTCGGTAACACTTTACAATTAGGTTTACATTAGTTAACATGAACTAACAATGAACAATACGTCTAATCTACAGCATTTTTCAATCTTAGTTAATGTTAATCACAGCATTTACTAATGTTAGCATACAACTTTTGATGCATTATAGTTAATGCACTGTGAACTAACATTATATTTTCACTTGTTAACATTAACAAAGATAGATGTTTTATAAAATATTGCTCAATATTAGACTAATTATTATAATTATTATTACTATATTAAACTAGACATCAAAAGAGAACAACTATCATTCAAATGAGTTATGTATTTTATTTTAAGTAGGTTATGCATTGCATGAATATAAAAAATGCACAATGCAAAATCTTCCCGTAAGTTATTGAACAAGTTACAGTAGGCAAACACTTGTTTAATTATTGCTCATAAATACCGCGCGTTGATCGCAAACGAATCCAAATATGGAGGTTAAAAAGCGTGCCATGATGATGTAATGCTGCCAAACATGCACATGATGGAGGTTTTGTGGGGCAAAAGGGCAAAATGAGTCTGATCTACCCGCCCATGACAACCATCACCAACCCACACACAACAGCGGCAGCAGCAGCTCACAATCACAATCACATTCACTCAACATGAACACACTTTAAACTCGCTAAAACTCTGCTGAAACTCACCGAGATCGATCCCGATCCCGATCGATGATGACGTCACCGCGGCTAAAGATCGACTGAACTGGTTTATTTCACAAAGGTGTCATGAGGAGACTTTAACAGGTGAGTTCACCAACACAGTGGGAGTTAGGACAAGCTAAACTGACGTGTTTCATCAAGTACTGTAAAGTGTGTTGATCTCATTTTAATTTAAAATTAAACGAGTAAAATACATTTGAAATTTATTTTGCGCGCGAAAAGAGACGGAAGTTTTCTCGGCTTCAGGGATGATATCGTGAGAGCGCGATTTCGGTTTGTCATCAAAAAACGTTAATTTTAGATTATTGATTTTATTAGGCTAATTTCTAATGATGTAAGATTATGTAATGTTTCTAATGATCTAATGATGTAAATTAATCGTAATAATGTAATAATTGCAAACCGAACAAATTATAAAACGAAATCTTCAATGGACCCTTTTCACAGACAAGCTTTTTATCCATCATCAACATCGCAAATCCTGCAGTTTTTATATATTAATAAATAAATAAAGTAAATTTATAACATTCTACATTGTATTATATTATATTATATTGTATTGTACAATATTAACTATTTAACACAGTTAAATAGTGTTTCTATTTGAAATATACGTTGTTTATAATACAGCGGCTGTGTGAGTGACAGTAAAGTTGACATCTTTCTCTCTTCTGACTGCAATTATCAATCTCTCTCTATTTTTCCCCCTTTTTGAAAGTTGTGAAACACTATTATGGAGTTTTTCTTTTGCTATGTGAGCAAATGGGTAAACAATAAAAAATATTCTATGTAGTCTCTCATTCACCGCTATAGACGTTTACCCAACTATGACGACTTCCGCTTCTGAGAAACACTGAATGTGAAAAGGGTCCATACTGTAGGCCTATTGTCTCACTGTTAACATTAAAAATATTCATCTAATTTTTGCAAATATTTTTTGATGCTGTTTAGTTCACCCTGAGCGTCAAAACAATGACTAGCCCTACTATTTATCCAGCTAGTCACTTCTAACTTTCCTGTAGTTCACCTAATTCCCTTACAATTATGGTATCATACCATGGTATGTTTTGACCTTCTGTGGTAAAGTTAGTGTTAGTTAACTATTCCTGCCTACACTGTAAAAAATATTGCGAATAAAAAAGATAATTGAAATACATACAAGAAAAAACTGTTTTTCTACTTGTGTACTTGTATTTTCTTTGTAATTTACTGTGAAATTTCCAGCAATTTCTGAGGTAAAATTGTTTCTACACCAATTTTTTTTTCTGTATACCTGATCTGACCTTTAAGAATGATTAATGTAATCTAATTAAAACAATGTAAAAGTGGATAATTTAGGCCTTGTCCACACTAATACGGTTTCGTTTGAAAACTGACTAGACTTCATGTTCACCAGGTGACTGACATATAAATCTGAAGATGATGTTTTGTGTCGCCCCATCGGAGCAGTGACGGACATGAACGGGAAAGGCTGTAATCTGATGGTTTCTCCATGCAGTATGGCTCAGGTCCCTCAGCTGAGGATCCACACGGGTCACTCCTCTTCCCCATCACTCCATCCCGACTCCACCTCTGGAAGCTCGGCCCTCAGTCTCCGCCGGCAGGTGCTGATCAATGGGAAGTTGGGCTTTCCGCAGTCGCCATGTCATCAAGCTCCGTCGCTTTCACTCCCAGCATCCTCTTCCAAGCAATCTGTTCGACCCAGCTGCACGGACAATGGTAGGAAAAAATCAAGAAAATCTCAGGTTTAAAGGCATAGAATTTGCAGTGACAGAAAATCCTGGCGTTTTCAATGGCTTTGAAAGTATGGAAACTTGTTTACTTTTTATCTCATAATTCAGACTTTTTTCCTCATAATTGCGAGATTACATTCTGACTTCTTTCTCAGAATTTTGAGTTTACGTTTCTCAATTGAATAAAAAAAATAAAGGTAATTATGACCAATTTTCTTGCATTTGCAAGTTTACATCCGGCAATTCTGTTATTTTTTGTTTTGCCACAGAATAAAAAAAATTACGAGTTTATATCTCTTAATTGCAAGATATAAACTCATAATTGAGAGTTTACATCTCGCTATTCAGATTTTTTTCTGCTGTATTTTGAGTTTGCATATCGCAATTGTTTGTTTGTTTTCGCAACAGAATAAAAAAGGTAAGTTTGACTTTTTACCTCACAATTCAGATTTTTTTCCCTCATATGTGCAAGTTTACATCTCGCAATTGCAAGTTATACACTTTTAATTGAGAGTTTACATCTACAAATGTCGTTTCTTTGCCATGGAATAAAAAATAAAAATGGTAATTGCAACTTTTTTTATATCTCACAATTATGACTTTTTTTCTTGTAATTGTGTTGAGAAAAGGTCTAAATTGTGAGGAAAAAAGTCACAACTACCTTTTTTATTTTTTACCACATTTTCCTTTTTATTTTTGTATTCTGTGGCAGAAATGAGCTTTCACATGAAAGTGCAGGCGATGTTCATAATTTAAAAGGGACACGTCCACAGTGTGGATGAAATAGGCCGTATCTCCATCCCTGCGCTCCACACTGCTCAGTCCAGTGAGCCACAACACCAGACATGATGCTTTGAATTAGATAAGGGACAATCCAACATCACCACTCACATTTAAATAGCACTTCCAACCTTTAATTCCTCTCGCAGATATAACAGGTATTTCATCACAAGTGGACTTGAATTGAACTTAACCAGTCCTATGTATATAATACAGGTTAATAAAGTCAACATGAAACCCATTTACTTTCTTAACTTACACTTCTGGTGTGCTTTAAAATGACTTTCCTCCTGCCGACATCATTCATGCCTGATATAGAATCATTTTTACCATTAAATCAATTAATAATTGGTAAAATCATGAAGAAAAGTGAGTTGGAACACATTTCTAGGGATGCACCATTATGAAAATTTTGGCCAATACTTCTTTATATTTGAAAGCCTATAACCGATATATCGGCTCATAAATTTTTATATAATTTTTGAAAGCCATGTCACAAGCACACAATTGTGATGTTCTCATTATAATTTTATGTAGCCGATATGACTGACTTGCGCTGCACATGTTGCACTGAACTGTATTTTTCCTTTTTTTGAAGTGATTTCAATCATATTTCAAGCAGTTCAAAATCAGCATTTCGCGGTTTTAATATATCGGCCAAATTTTCTTATCAGGCCGATAACATAAAAAATGAACATATATCTGCCGATACCGATATGCTGGGCCGATATATCGTGCATCCCGAACATTTTTATGTTGACTTAAAGTCAATTCATATTTATTTCTGAAGCGCTTTATACAATACAGATCGTTTCAAAGCAGCTTCACAGTAATAAACGAAAAAATTAGAGTTTCGATATCATCAATTATGAAAGATATTCAGATTCTGCTATAAGCAGCTCTACAGAAGACAATAGTGTCATTTTAGTTCAATTTTGATTTAGTTGATGTGAGCCGTTATTGATAGTGTCATAATCATAAACCTACATCTGGTCTCGTCCTCCACAAAAAACACAGATTTACTTGATATATTTCATTTCTATACCGTCCAGCAGCTCAGGCCACGTCTTCTCCCCCAAACCCTCGCTCTCATATTTTTGATGACTAACCAAGCAGAAACTTGTACATAAACGAGCCATGGAACCAAAGCAGAGAGAGAAACTCGTTACTTAACAGAGCAGAAACACTTCTCTGGCTTATAGGAATTCCATGACTATTCATGTGTTTCTGTTTGATAGAGAAGCCCCAGTAAATAATTATTTAAAAAAATTCATAGTTTAAATTAAATGTTGAGTTTGCTGTACAAAAATAATTGATAGCTGAAATTTACGGATTGATTTGTGATTTGTAACTCAGTATTGTTGATGCTATTTAAACAAAATCTCAACCATCTGCCTGTTATATAATTATTTTGGCTGCATATAACGTTACCATGAAGTTAAAATGGACAATTCTTTTTTTTTTTATGGAATGTTGAACAACCTGTCACTCACATGAGATCCACCAATAACAAAAAACCACAACATCCAATGAATTCCCCACGGACAAAATCAAGTCCCGCCCACATTTATTCTTGTTCCAGAAGCGGTTCACTCGGATACAACACAATAGAAAAGAAACGACTAGCACAACTTTCTTTTAATGACGACTTTCATGCACAATATTCAACTCAATATATTAATTTGCTAAGCATAGAAAGACAGCAGAGGCCATCTTTATTCTCTTGTGCTTTGCAAACGATTGTGAAATATCTGCATTCTTTATGTGTAATTTGCAAACTTAAGACATTCTGGTGAAGTTGCTTCTAATCTACAACAGGAAAACAATAAAACCGTTTCTTCCACAAAGGTTGAATAACCAGTAACAAGGAAATATTCTCAGAAGGCAAAGTTATGAACAAACGTTCTTCCAGTAACATTAATAGAACGTTCGTTCGACGTTATCTGGTCTGTAATAATGTTTTCAAAATGTTAGCACAAAAACATTATTTATACGTTATTCATGGAATATTATTTAACCTGAAACATTCAGTTGGATGACGTATTTTAAATGTAACAACTTGTTTCGGAATGTTCAGAGAACATTTAAAAGTAACATTTCCATAATCCCTGAAGAATGGAATGTTCACTTAACGGTTTACATTTAAGGCGAGACACTACAGGTGAATAGGGTAATTTTTTTTATAAATATAGCAGATTTTATATAATTATATATATATTTCTAGAGATAGCAGATATCACCATGAAACTTTGCCAGTTGATTACCTACATTAAGATGAGAAAAAAATGTATTACAAGTTTTCTGTAATTTAATGTTTAAATATGCAAATGAGGCATTGTCTAATTAAATATGCGCTATTTTGCATATATTTTAAAAAACGAAATCTGAGTATTGGACAAAGCCAGGTTCAAAATTATTTTTTCATTGTGTTCACATATTAGATGGGGGAAAAAATACAGAGGGATTTATGGATATCTACTTTTGTTATCCTGTAAATCAGAATATACTGCCAATAGCCTTAAAAAAATGATTTTCGCCATGTTTTTGAGAATAAAATGTTATATAAATCAGGCTAGGAATAATATATTTACAAATCCCTCTGTAAATGTCATCATAATATAACTAGGTACAAGACTGGAAAGTTTGGTGTATACAGGTTCCACTGAAGTGGAGATTTCGGACTTGGAGTATGAGAGAAAAGTCATTTTGAGAAAACGGGCTTTAAAGATTTAGGATCAGCCAATGAGATTGCGCATTTAGAGTAAAATCCCCCCTTTTAGTTTTGCGATTGGTTGCTGATAAAAAGGAAATGACCATATTTGGATCCGGCAGTATTGTACACGAGAGAGAGAGCTTTCTAACGGTGTGTGTGATGACAGGGTGCAGATTGCGATCGCGGAGCAGAGGGGTGATTTATAACGACAACTTTTGATGAATTTATGAGCAATCTACAGTCGCAAACAGACAAAGTGTAGTAAAATAAAGACCTAAATGTGTATTTCTGACTTTTTTTCACCACAAGTCTGAAAGAAGACATGTTATTGAAGACCAATATCCCAAAATCTCAAAATTGACCAGTGAAAAAAAACGATGTTTTTGCCTGCCGTGTCTCGCCTTAAGAACTGGACATTTTCAGAACATCACAACTTAATGGGAACGTTAGAAAAACAGTGTTCGAGCATGTGTTTGTGAGCTGAGTATTCAGGATACGCATCCGGACAGACCAATAATTGTTCTTTATGAGTTTTTGGGTTTGGACTGATGGGTTTGTGAACCCGAGGTTACCCGTGAGTCCTAGAGCTCCTCCTGTAAGAGTTTAGGGAAAAATCGGTCCATCGGAGACGTCCAATAGATATCCCAGCCCCTGAAAGAACAGCACAGACACAGTGTGATCACCATGGGAAAATCACACAGTAAAACTGCCAGTTGTGAAAAATAACTATTTTTGTTTATTGAAATGAAAAGTTCAGTTCTGTATTATGATTCTCTCTTACTGTTATATGAAATAATGACATTACAAAGTGAAACTATTGCAGGTGTCTTTCATTGCACTTTTTTTAAAATTATTTATTTTTTTATAAATCTTTCCATTTTTATTTTTTTAAAGGTTTAAAGTGCAACGGAAAAAGTTTGAGAACCACTGCCATAGTGAATGAAATGTGCTTTATAAATAAACTTGCCTGGCCTGGTCTATGTTGTACAAGGAAGGAGAATAAGTATATCTCTAGGGCAGAACAGCCTCTGATCGCCTGAAACGCTCAGCTTGATTATTAGTTCTCTGCTGGAGTCTTTTACTGCCAGTTTTTCCTGCTCTTTAATGGCAAGACTTCATTCAGACAGTCTGAACTTTAGTATTACGTGACTTCTGGACTTTTACAGAACTCTTACAGAAGATTTTATATAATACGAGCGGGAATTATCTTCATTCAGTCTTGGGTTATAAATGTCTGATGACTCTTTCTCAGGTTACTTGTCTTTGGGGATGAACAGAACCGTGTTTGGGCCGTACGGCAGTTCAAACCTGCAGGTGACGAGTAATGCCATGCTGGTGCACAGTCTGGGCCCGGTTTCTCCAGCCGTCACTCAAACTTCAGCCCAGAACAACCCGCCTAATTCACTCGCCGTGCCCTTCACTGATGCCAGGTAAATATCCTTAAAATCAAACGCCCATATGACTTTTGCACTATATGCCAAATAGATCAATCTACAGGTGAAACTCAAAAAATTTGAATATCGTGCAAAAGTTATAATTTTGATGATCATGACTTACAGTTTATGAAAACCCCAAATTCAAAATCTCAGAAAATCGGAATATTACATGAAATCAATAAAAAAAAAGGATTTTAAATACAGAAATGTCGGCCCTCTGCAAAGGATAATCATGCATATGTATATAGTTATATAAACTAAATATATTAGTTTCACCTTTTAATTTGAATTACTGAAATACATGAACTGTTGCACAATGTCCACATTTTTCGAGTTTCACCCGTACAACACGTCATTATTTTCCCCTACAAAGCTCCCAAATCTCATCTAATTTATGATTCTACATATTCAAACATCGCACATCGTAATTTACTCACATTCTTGTTGCTCCATGACTTTCTTCTCTGAATCTGAAATGCGCTGCAAAAGTCACGTGCACAAGAAATCAAACATATATATATATATATATATATATTAGTTTATATATGATTTATGTATGATTTATGATTTATATGACATATTATTTATGGTTTATATATGATTTATATATATATATATATATATATATATATATATATATAAATCAAGGTATTGTTAACTATTAAAAACAAGTGTTAATGGAAAAAAGCTAAACAATAAATTATAAATATTAGTTAAAAATCTTAAATCAAATCAAAATTATAAATGTTGACTTTCATCTCTGAATCTGAAATGCACTGCAAATGTCACGTGGACAAGAACTCGACAACAATGATGTAAAATGTCATCAGATCTTTGAGAGCTTCAGCGGAGGATTTTTCCATGAATAACAACCTGAATTTCAGCCAATTTCAGAAAGAGCATGTGAAGGTTTTTGCATGCCGAGATAATTGCTAGAGCTTTTATCACCACTACTGTGTGTGTGTGTGAGTGTGTGTGTGTGTGTGTGTGTGTGTGTGTGTGTGTGTGTGTGTGTGTGTGTGTGTGTGTGTGTGTGTGTGGGTGTCAGGGTCATTGTTAACTAAAACTATTAAAAACATTTCTGTTTATCGAAATAAAGCTAAAAATAAAATATAAATATTTAAAAAGTAAGAAAAATTAACATAAAAATATAAAAGCTAATTCAAAATATTAAAGTCCACCTGTAGTCAATAATTTTATCCCTTAAAACTCATCTTTTATTACCAAAATTACATATTTAAAACTTTCTTTAAAAAATTTCTTCGTGCCTTAAAATATCTTGAATGACTCGTTGACGATCACACGTTGATCTGATTGGTTACAAGGTAGTTTGTGACGTCAGAAACACCAGCGATTTCAAAGCGTGTTTTTGAGACTGTCTTTGGTTCACTGCAGTTTTAAGGAGAAAATACTCAGCAATGCTGTCGACTTATGAATTTACACATGGTTTGTCTTAAAGCATATTAAAAACACCACATAGACACATAAACAACATTAAAAGCTGGATTTACACCACAGGGGAACTTTAACTGAAAAAAGATAAAAACGTACTAAAAAATAAATTAATAACAATATATATATATATATATAAAAAAAAAAGCTAATTCAAAATATGAATAAAACGTCTCGGGTTACGTATGTAACCCTTGTTCCCTGAGAAAGGGAACGAGACACTGCGTCGGTGACGACACTAGGGGAACGCCCTTCAGCGTAGCGCGTCTGAATTTATGAATGAAACTGAATCCAATCCTATTGGCGTTGCGTGATGACGTAGCATGTGACGGCATAAGTGGATGTATACAAAAGCACGCCGGCACACAGAAATGTCAGCTTTTGCTATGAAGCAAGTGCTCCAGGCGGGGTGAGGTGTGGCGAACCGACGCAGTGTCTCGTTCCCTTTCTCAGGGAACAAGGGTTACATACGTAACCCGCGACGTTCCCTTTCGAGGGAACTCGAACTGCGTCGGTGACGACACTAGGGGAACGAGATACCCACTATACCACAACGAACCCCGCTCATCCTAGTGTGAAGCTGTCTTCAGGCACAACTTAGGACGAAAGCACTAGTGCACCGGGTGTAGAGGGAAGGTCCAGACTGTAAAACCCTATGAATGTGTGCGGAGTGGCCCAGCCATCCGCCTCACATATGTCATGGACAGAAACCCCTGAAAGGAGGGCTCTAGAGGACGCCATGCCTCTGGTGGAGTGAGCCCTCACGGCCATAGGTGAAGGCAAATTGCGCACCTGATAGGCCAGGGAAATAGTCTGAACGATCCAGTTGCTGATGGTCTGCTTAGAGGCGGGAAGCCCCTTCTTGGGAGACCCAAAACACACCAGCAACTGGTCCAACTTCCGCCATGAGGAGGACTTCTGGATGTAATATCCGAAGTGCTCTGACAGGGCAGAGCAGATGAAGTCTCTCCTCATCCGCCGTCACATGAGGTGGAGGATGAAATGCCTGCAGAACCATAGGCGGTGCCACATTAGATGACTCCTTGGGCAAATAGCCGGGCCTGGGATGTAAGAAGGCCCTAATGTTGCCTGGAGCAAACTCCAAGCACCCATTGGAAATAGAGAGCGCCTGGAGATCTCCTACCCTCCTCAGAGAAGTAATGGCCTACAAAAAGACCACCTTAAACGAAAGGTTCTTGTCCTCAGCCGACTCCAATGGTTCGAAGGGGGCCTCGGCCAGCCCTTCGAGAACCACTGCCAGGTCCCAAGAGGGAACCCTGGTGCGAGTCGCAGGTCTCATCCTCCAGGTTCCACGGAGGAAGCGTATGACCAGGTGATGCCTCCCCAGAGGACCATCACTCAGAGGATCGTGGAAAGCCGCAATGGCAGCCACATAAACCTTGAGTGTGGACGGGGTAAGCCCGGCAGAAAAGCGGTCTTGGAGAAACTCCAGTACTGGGCAGTTAACTGGGTCCAAATCACGCTCTCTGCACCAAATGGAAAATACATTCCACTTAAGGCCGTATAGCTTCCTCGTGGAGGGAGCTCTGGAAGTTAGAATGGTTTCGACCACTCCAGCTGACAGGCCGGCTTCTAGGTACTGAACCCCCTCAGAGGCCAGACCCACAGTTTCCACAGCTCGGGGTCGAGGGTGGAGAACTAAGCCTTCCGCCTGGGACAGCAAGTCCCTCCTCAGAGGGATCTGCCATGGCGGGCCTGCCAGGAGTGAAATGATGTCCGAGAACCATACTCGGGCCGGTCACAATGGGGCTACTAAGAGTAGACTGACTCCGTCTCGACGGACCCTTTCCAGAACTGCTGGGAGCAGAGCGATCGGGGGAAAAGCGTACAGACGTAGCCTCGGCCACGTCCGTACGATGGCATCCAACCCCAGCGGGGCTGGATGCGTGAGGGAGAACCACAGTGGACAGTGTGTCGTCTCTCGAGACGCAAAGTGTCCACGTCCACTGGGCCGAACCTCTTGCATATCAACTCCACCGTCTCGGGGGTGGAGTCTTCATTCCCCGGGCCTCAGACCCTGCCTCAACAGTACGTCTGCTGCCTGATTCTGGTCCCCCGGGACATACATCGCCCTGAGAGACAATAGTCTCCGCTGGGACCACAGGAGGATCTGATGCGCCAGTCTGCACAGAGGGCGCGACCTCAGACCCCCCTGGCGGTTCAAATAAGACACCACCGACATGTTGTCGGTTCCCACGAGGACATGGCCACCATGGAGGTCTGGCAGGAAGCTCCTCAGAGCCCGGAACACCGCCAACATTTCTAGGCAATTATGTGCCAAGAGGAATGATGGTCCTGCCAGAGACCTCTCGTAAAGCGGCCGTCCATGACCACGCCCCAGCCCGTGAGGGAGGCGTCTGTCGAAATAGATACTCGGCGACATAACGCTCCCAATTTGGGACCCTGGGACAGGAACCAAGGCTTCTTCCAAATTGATAGGGAACGAAGGCATCTGCGCGTAACCCTTATCAAGCGGAATGGATTTCCCCTCGGGGAAAACCCCTTGGTTCTCAACCACCACTGTAAAGCTCTCATGTGTAGCAGGCCAGAAGGTATTACGCTGGACGCTGCTGCCATGAGACCCAACACTCTCTGAACGTGTTTGACAGTGACGGCCTGGCCTAGCTTTATCCTGGACACTGTGGTCAGGATAGACTCGATCCGAGCAGGAGACAACTGTGCTCGCATCGTGACCGAGTCCCACACCACTCCCAGGAACGTAGTTCTCTGGGCTGGTGTCAACACGCTCTTCTTCGTGTTGAGTCTCAACCCCAGGCTCTGGATGCGGGCGAGGACGACATCTCGATGCCGAATCGCCAGCTCTCGCGACTGGGCCAATATTAACCAGTCGTCGATGTAATTGAGCACCCTGATGCCCTCGAGCCTCAGGGGTGCTAGAGCTGCATCCATACACTTGGTAAAAGTGCGAGGGGAGACTGCTAGGCCGAACGGAAGAACCCGATATTGGTAAGCTTCGCCCCCGAAAGCAAACCTCAGGAACTTCCTGTGAGATGGAAGGATGGAGATATGGAAGTAGGCGTCTTTAGATCTATCGTGACAAACCAATCCTCGGATTGAATTTGACTCACGATGATGGGAATAGTGAGCATCTTGAACCTGAATCTCCTCAGAGATCGATTCAGATGCCTCAGATCTAAAATAGGACGCAACCCTCCATCCTTCTTTGGAACTATGAAGTACCGGCTGTAGAACCCGGACTCCCTGACTGGTGGGGGCCCCTTTTTCCAGCAGCGAGAGAACTTCCTGTTCTAACACTTGACCCTTTTGTGGATCTACTGCAGTCCAAACCACCCCGTTGATACTTACCTCGGTGGGCGGACCCGGAACTGCAGCCTGTATCCAATTTCAACAGTGCGCAGGACCCATCGAGAAATATTGGGGAGACATTGCCATGCCTCCACAAAATTCAGCAAGGGAACCAGCCCCTCAGGGCTGGTGTCAAGTGTCTTGTGAGAGCCCTTCACGATACCCTGAAGTGGAAGACCGGCAGGGAATAATCGAAAACGACTCTCGGTGTGCGGACGCCAGCACTGCCTGGCCGCAAGCTCTTGGGGCAGACAGAGCAGCGTGCATTCGCTGGAAACTGATGTGTCCCGAAGCGCAACTAACGGCAGGATGCTGACACCAGTTTCCTGAGGGCCCGGTGAGAGAGGGGATCTTGATCGCTCTCTTTCGGGGGGGACAGCCCTCCAAGGTCTCACACAAGTTAGGACCTTCCTCCCGACGCCTTCCTGGCCTGAAAGGCTTTGCGCGAGAGCACCGCCTAGAGTCCCAAGCTCAGCTTTTTTTTTTTTTTTTTGAGGGGGACCTCTAGAAGCGATTACTTTATTACTTAATTACTTTAACTCCTCGGAATTAAATGCAGCCATAACACTGAATAAGTGAAACACGGTCTGAATGGTAGGCTGTAGGAAATAAATGCAGCCATAAACACCAGAATACTGTTTTATATTTAATTATACGATCTCGTAACCTACACGCTGCCTCGGCAAACGCGAGATTCGAGCCGTTATAATTTGGCTTTCATCCCTGGAGAAGAAAGTCAACAGGCGCGAGACTGAAACACCTGACAGCGCACGGCTGTACGCATCAAGATATTTCTCAATGAACACAGCCAGCACCCTCAGGAGCTGACTGTGAATGCCTCGCACCTAAACAGTATTATTTATCAGATCGCGTGTGACCCTTTTATTGCAGACCCGTAACGCGTTGCCTTAACAAACGCGAGATTCGAGTAGTACACAATGTATTTGGCTTTCATCTCTCGAGAAGAAAGTCAACAGGCGCGAGGCTGAGATACCCGAAACGCATGTGTGCGGCGAGTTATATCTCAATGAACACAGCCAGCACCCTCAGGAGCTGACTGTTCATGCCTCGTACTCACACAGCAAACTGCAAAGTAGACTCGTAACCTACATGCTGCCTCGGCAAACACGAGATCCGAGCTACTAGATTCTGTATTGCAACTGCAAGGCAACCTTAAACCTACGCGCTGCCTCGGCAAACGCGAGATTCCAGCCACAGAATCTTATTGCAGAATACACTCGTAATCCAAGCGCTGCCTCGGCAAACGCGTGATCCGAGCTACTAGATTCTGTATTGCAACTGCAAGGCAAACCTTAAACCTACGCGCTGCCTCGGCAAACGCAGATCCCAGCCACAGAATCTTATTGCAAAATAGACTCGTAATCTAAGCGCTGCCTCAGCAAACGCGAGCAACTTACTTTAACAGGACATACAACACCAAATAGGACAGACTTGTTCATACATACACAGAGCGCTTGCTGAATAGCAAAAAGCTGACATTTCTGTGTGCCGGCATGCTTTTGTATACATCCGCTTATGCCGTCACACGCTACGTCATCACGCAACGCCAATAGGATTGGATTCAGTTTCATTCATAAATTCAGACGCGCTACGCTGAAGGGCGTTCCCCTAGTGTCCTCACCGACGCAGTTCGAGTTCCCTCGAAAGGGAACTAAAATAACAGATTAGGAATGACATTAATGACACAATTTTCCCATGATGTATTGCAGGTGTTTGCTGTCCAGAGAGTCTTTAGCCTCGACGACCCTCAGCCTCGCCGAGACCCAGTCGATGCGCAGCGGGAAACTGGACTGGCCGTACGGGTACCGGGTTCTGCCTCCTCTGGGTCTCACACACTCATCAGAACCAGCGGATCTGAGCCTCGTGCCCGAATCCCTCTCCAACCCCACATCTCTCCCTCATTACCTGTTCACGGAGGACCACAGTCTGTCCCGATCCAAGAAGAGAGCGCTGTCTTTATCTCCCCTCTCTGACGGACTCGGAATCGACCTCAACTCCATCATCAGAACCTCCCCAACATCACTAGTGGCGTATATAATCGGGTCTCGAAACTCTCCGGCATCGTGTGCGACCCCTGGGGGAAAAAAAACATGTTAAGTATACTTGCAGACGGACTAAATTAAGTCAAGTCAAGTCTCCATCATTTATACAGCGCTTTAACAATATAGATTGTTTCACAGCAGCTTTACAGTGATAACAGGAGATTACAGTAACAGAGATTGTTTAGGCTTTACAGCAGAACTAGAATAAAGTTATTGTCCAGCTAAAGTTAGTTTTGATTGATTTCCGTTGCAAAGATCATTAGTTATTAACATAGTGAACTTACTGAAAACAGAAAACTCTGAATGCGTTCTGGCCGCTCATGATAACGATATGATAACGAGCACGATAACAGTGTTTCGAGAACGCAAACCTTGAAATAGGTTCCAAGCTGCAAGCGCTTGAACGTTTGAAAAACGTTAATATTATCGCCGCGTAAACCTCAAAAATGCGAATCTGTGTAAACGCTGATGGCGCGCACGTGCATATTACGTGTTTAGTCTAGAGAGATGCGTGTTTGAATATATATGTGCGCACGCGTCGAGTCTTTCTTTACAAATTGACCTCAACAAATTACTTGTCTGGCCTTAAAAATTCATAATACAGAATTGATTTAGTATACTTCAAGTGTGTTAATGATAAGTTAACTTGAAGTGTGCTATTTTGAAACAGCTCAGTATATTTTAGTTGTGATTAAATTGTAGTAAAGCATAACTTTAAGTGTGTTTAGTTTACTTTTGTGTGTTAAATTGGAACAACTTAAAGTATACTTTAAGTATATGCCTGTGTAGGGACTAATTACATGGATATTAAAGTGTTCTTTATTTGTGTTACAAGTGCATTAAAAATTCATTACGAGTGTCTTCGAAAACATACAAGCAATATACCATTTATATATATACTGTATTTTTTATAAAGATTTGTTTTTGGTGTTTTTGCCTTTTATAAGGATAACTTGCCCAGGAGGTTATCGTGTATTCTACAAATTGCACACTTTATCTTCAATAACAAATGCACATTAATAGACAAATAATACTTAGCTATACTTTGTACAAAATACTATTGTACACTATAATGTATTTTGAAATTATACTTTCAATGCATAGTTACAATGATCATTGCCAGGCAAGCACACAGTTAAAAATACCTAAAATATATATTTTTAAATAAAGTTAAAATAAATACACTTTTAAAAAATAAACAGAATTTTATATTTTTCCAAAAATACCAAAATACAATTATTTTAAAGTGTGTTAAAATTTGTATTGTGAAAATAGGTAAAAGCATGATGCTAATATACCTTTAATATATTTAAATTTAATTTAAATTAATTTAAGTTCAGTGATGGTTCATTTCTGTTGTAAAAAAGTTATTAATTTAGTTAATTTATATATATATATATAGCGGCTCTGGAGAAAACCGTGATGTCATCGTCCAGCTCGGTTCAGTTCTCATATAATGCTGTCAGTGCAGGAGATCAATAATATTGTCGAATATTAAATTAAATGTCCCCAACTATCTCAGAAATATAATAAAGTTTACTTTTTTCCCACTAGGGACTCCTTCGCCATTGCAGTCTGACGTTTGCGGACACTTTTTGGGAGTCAGAGGAAGTTGCATCCCTCATCCGAACCATGGAAAACACATGAACAAGAGTGTGTGTGTCCAAACAGACGCAGAGAGTTTCCAAATGCAGCATTTAGAGGGAATAGAAGATCAATTCACTAATCTAGTGGTGGAGCACCAACATGAGATCCAAAACAAACACTCGCCTTCAATACAGCTGAAGTTCTCCGCTTTAATCCGAACGCCTAGTCCTCCTCGAGGTCCTCCACCTCCATATAACTCTCACTTTCGAGGATCTCACACTCAGAACTCGCTGGTTCTTCCCTCAATGCTTGAGGAAGATGAAGATGAGGACTGGAGTGGGGGTCATTGCTGCCGCTGGCTGGACTGCGGCGCTGTGTTCGGACCCCGGGACGAGCTGGTCAAGCACATCGAGAAGGTTCACGTCGACCAGCGTAAGGGCGAGGACTTCACCTGCTTCTGGGCCGCGTGTCCTCGCAAACACAAGCCTTTCAACGCGCGCTACAAGCTGCTCATACACATGAGGATCCACTCCGGGGAGAAGCCCAACAAGTGCTCCGTGAGTCACAACACACACACACAGTTAGAAATTACTTTTGAAAAGCATAAAAAAAGCATATATATATATTTATTAGATAAAATTAGGTTATATATACCCATGTGAAAAAAGTTTTTGATATACAGGTATATATATATATACACACACACACACACATACTGTATATACACACACACACACACATATATATACATACACACGCACACACATATATACACACACACACACATATACAAACACATGTATGCACACACACATATACACACACACATACACACACACACTCATGTACACACACACATACACACACACATACACGCGCACACACACACACACACACACACACGTATACACATATACACACAAACACGTATACACATGCACACACACAAACACACATGAATGCACACACACAAACACACATGTATGCACATACATATACACACACACACACACACACTCATGTACACACACACACACATGCACACATATACACTCACATACACAGTCACACACACACACACACAAACACACATGTATGCACACACATATACACACACACACACTCATGTATACACACACACGTACACACACTGTACACACACACACACACTGTACATAAACACACACACATATTCACACACACACACACAAACAACAATGTTCAAAACATTGATCTCTTTGTTGAGTTTCCAACACAAAGCTTGTTAGAATAAAGGCTTCTTTAGGTAGGCATGTTTCTAAATTGAACTTTTAATATCATTAAAGAACCATTATGTAACTTTCTTTCTTCAGAGTAATTAAGAGAAGTGCTTGATTAAGAGGATGTGATCACTGGGTAACGACACCCCCCAGTGGTTGCCATGGTGAAGCTCGTGCTTCAGTGTTTGCAGAACGTCAGGGACACACTTTACAGTAAAGTTTATTAGTTAACATTAGTTATTTTATTAACTAACATGAACTAACAATGAGCAATACATTTATTACTGTACTAGTTAATCTTTATTAATGTTAGTTCATACAAATACAGCTGTTCATTGTTTGTTCATGGTGCATTAACTAATGTCAACCAATCAACCTCTACACACAATAGAATCGCCATTGGCTAGTACATTTTTTGGGTTACTCGCCAGACTGATGTACTATATATATTTATATGTATATATAATTCCAACAAATCAGCTTATCATTGTAAAATGGCACAGCTTTTTAAATATCGAAATGTTCACTCTTAAAATTAGCCAATCAAGCATTATATTATGATATTATGATAATCAAGCATTATTTAATGATATATATATATATATATATATATATATATATATATATATATATATATATATATATATATATATATACTAATAATTGGAACTAAAACTTGATAATCATGCATATTTGTCATTTTAACTGAACTTAGGACTTAAGTGGTGCTTAAGATATTGTTGGTCAGTGTTTCTGTAAAATAAAATAGGTAATAGTAATTATTATTAAAAGATAATAATCCTACTACTAATTCTACTACTGATAATGACAATATACAACACATGAGCTTCTGGGTTCATGAATATTAATCACGTTGTCAGCGTTCGCTCTAACTGATTTGCTGAAATTAAAACAGGGATGAGCGCCATCCAATGAGATTGCCGTTTACACATTAGCTCCGCCCACTCCTGGAGAAACCTTAAAAGCGGAATAATTCCAGATGAACTCCATTATTTTGAAAGGAAAATACAATCTCAAGCGCTCAGTCCGTGTTCAGCGAGTGAAAATATATCTATGCTAAACTTATACTTGGCATCTCACACACACACACACACACACACACACACACACACACACACACACACACACACACACACACACACACACACACACACACACACACACACACACACACACAGGTGAGTAAAATCTAAGAATTAATGATTGACATGATTCAGTCGCCCAGAGTGAAATTTACTCGCACTGTTGAGGGTTGCCAATACAACTTTTAATTTTAATAATGTATTAGTACATGTTGAAATTAATATAAACTAAATTAATGCTGAAGAAGTATTGTTCATTCTTAGTTCATGTTAACTGATGTAGTTAACTAAGGTTAAATAATACACCTTATTGTAGTGTTACTGTGTTCCCTTACGAAGGGAACTCAACGATGCGTCCATCGACGCCATGGGAACGCCCCCAGCGTGACTGCGTCTGAAGCATCTATGTCAACTAGTCCAATGGAAAGAATGAGCGTCACGGGCGGGTGACGTCATGACCAGGATATGATAAAAGCACATCTGGTGCAAACCGGCATTAGCTTCTGTTGCCTCAGCAAGCGATCTGTGTCAAACTGTCTGTTATATTTACTGTTGTCTGTCTGATATATATATATTTATGGAAACTAAACAATTGCACAACTCTGTGTTCTCCCTGCTCGCGCTATTTAACGAGTAGGGACACACACGAGCTTTGTGTGATGTGTTTGGGAGTAGAGCATGCGGTATCAGCCTCCGAGGGGGCTGATTGCCAACATTGTGAGAAGCTTTCGCTTCGCATGCTCCGCTCCCGCCTGTCACTTTTCGAGGAAAGTGGCCGGGCTCGCAATTCTCAGGGTGACAGGTCCCGCGTCTGCCGAGGCAGCGCGGAGAATGCATTCCTGTGGATCGCGAATAGGATCTCTTTACGGGGTTGGAGACGGGTCCGCGGATCTTATCTCCTCCCTTTCCACGAGGGATCCAGTGCTCTCTCGCCGGTCTCGGAAGCCCGCGCTGCGGTCTCTTCCGCCCGGGGAGAGAGAGAAATCAATGCTTCAGTGCTCTACCTCCGAGGAGGTAGATGTGCTGGGCATTGAAAGTGACACAATCATGGGGGAAGTGAATTTGCCATCTCTTTCCCCAGCGTATGAGAAATATATATAGCCTATATATATATATATGATAGTTTATATATTATATATAAAATAAAGTGAATATATATAAAAAATATATATAAAAAATAATAAGCTGGTGGAAGTGTTTACTAAGGCTGTAGATAAATTAAATATTTATGGCCAGCAGAAATAAGGGGGCACTCGTCCTAAAAATAAAATAAATTAAACGAGTTTCCTTCCCTCTATTTTTCCACCTCCATCACGGGGCCTTCCATTTTTCCCGATCTGCACAGCGAGCTGTCTAGATCATGGAAAAAGCCTTACTCCTCTTGTCTTTTAGCCCCCACATTCATGTATATTCAGATATTTGGGGGTTAAGAGGGTATGGCTATGGGGCAATACCCCGGGTAGAACAGACGCTTGCGAGCTATCTGTCTCCCGGTTCAGTATCGTACCTGAAGGCGTCGGCTTCTCTCACTAAACCATTAAAGAAAACTATTTTTTAATCTAGTGGGAAAAGCATATATGGCAGTGGGTCTAGCATGGGCCTGCTTGCACACCATAGCAGTGCTACAAGCATATCAGGCTGACCTGCTGCGGTATTTGGACAGAAGTGAGGGAGTTTGGCCCGATGGGGTTTGAGAACTCCGTCGGGCCACAGATTTATCTCTCAGGGATGGCAGCCCTTGTGGTCACTGAGAGACACCTCTGGCTCAATTTGATGGGAATCATAGAGAAAGATACAAGATAATCTCTCCCTCGCTATGTCCAACCCCCTGGGGCTGCTGGGCGTGAGCAGCTCCAGCCGTCTAGTTTCTCATACACAACACAGCAGCCAAAGCCTTCAAAGCAGAAGCCGGATCCGAGGACCGTTCTTCACGCTGAGAAGGCTGCGGCTCAAAAGAAAAGGTCTGGCGCCACCGGCGTCAGACCGGTGAGGGCAGCCCCAACCGGGGTGGAATGGTGTACACCTCAGTATACGGTGCCCTTTCCATCTCGGTGCCCTCAGGGGACCGTTCTGCCAACCCCGCCACCCTTGGTGCTTCGGGGCGCAGCGGTCTCCAGCGAGCTTCTGGCGCAGCGTCAACTCGACATTGCGTCGGAATGCGCCCTCTGAGGGGGGTTCGAAAACAGTCAGTTCGGGTGGTTCCTGCCAGTATGCTTCAGGTCCCCGAACTGGCTGTCTTTATTACACCAGAGGCCAGCCTCGAGGGACTGGTTCCCTTGGTAGATTTTCTGGCTGCGCGGAAGCTACTGCCAAATATATCTCTATGGGTCCTGCAGTTAGTAGTAAGAGGCAGATTTGGTTCTCGTCCTCCAGGCTACAACGGGGTGTTGCTCACGTTAGTGCATTCCGAGCAGGCTCTGGTAATGGAGCAAGAGGTAAAGGCCCTGTTAGCAAAGAAAGCTATAGAGCAGGTGTACTCACCCGACATTGCGTCGGGTCTTTACAGTCGTTATCTCATTGTTCCAAAAAAGGATGGAGAGCTGCGTCACATACTAGATCTTCGTCTGTTGGAGTGTTTGGTGCTGGAACTCAAGTCCAAAATGCTGACACTCAAACAGATCGTGACTCAAATCAGATCCGAGGACTGGTTTGTCACGATAGATCTAAAAGACGCATACTTCCATATCTCCATCCTCCCTCAGCACAGGAGGTTCCTGAGGGTTTCTTTGGGGCAAAGAACACCAGTATCAGGCACTTCCTTTCGGTCTAGCTCTATCACCCCGCACATTCACGAAGCGTGTAGACGCAGCTCTGGCCCCGCCAGGCTGCAGTGCATATGCATTCTGAATTGCATAGATGACTGGCTGATTCTAGCGGAATCAGAACAGTTAGCGGTTCGGCACCGAGGTGTCGTTCTCGCTCCTATGCAGATGTTGGGGTTGAGGCTCAATGCCAAGAAGAGTGTGCTTTCTCCAGTACAGAGAACCACTTTCCTTGGTGTGGTATGGGATTCAGTGACGATGCGGGCCACTCTGTCGCCCGTTCGTGTAGCTGCTATCCTAACAGCCACAAAAGAGCTGAGGCTAGGCCAGTCACGCACTGTAAAACAGTTAGAGAGACTGTTGGGTCTTGTGACAGCAGCGTCCAACGGGATAACTTTTGGCCTGCTGTACATGAGACCTTTACAGTGGTGGCTCAGGACCAGAGGGTTCTCCCCGAGGGGAAACCCACTTCGTATGATCAAGATCACGCGGCGGTGTCTCCGCACCTTGGTTATATGGAGGAAACACTGGTTCTTAACCCAGGGTCCGGTGTTGGGAGCTCTTTGCCATCGAGTTGTGATCTCGACAGATGCTTCCCTCACCGGCTGGGGAGCGGTATTGGAAGGCCGCTCAGCTCAGGGCTTGTGGAGGAGTCATCATCTCTCTTGGCACATGAATTGCCTAGAGATGATGGTCGTCTTCAATGCGTTGAGACATCTCCTCCCAGACCTGAGGGGCCATCATGTGTTGTTCTGGAACAGTGACTGTTAGGCCTCAGGGCAGCAGCGTCCAATGTGATACCCTTTGACCTGCTGTACGTGAGACCTTTACAGAGGTGGCTCAGGACCAGAGGGTTCTCCCTGAGGGGAAACCCACTCCTTACGATCAAGATCACGCGGCAGTATCCCCGCGCCTTGGTTATATGGAGGAAACTCTGGTTCTTGACCCACAGACAACACGTTGGTGGCCTCTTATTTTGGTCCCTCAAGAAATTACGCTGTCTGAGGGCAGTGTATATTCCAGGGGGGGCCAGAATATTGGAGCAGACACCCTGTCGAGGCAGGGGCTGAGGCCAGGGGACTCCACCCCGAGGCGGTGGAGCAAATATGGGAGTTTTACGGCCAGGCAGAAGTGGATTTGTTCTCGTCTCAGCATACGACGCACAGTCCACTCTGGTTATCCCTCACTCAACCAGTCCCCTCGGGGTTGGATGCTATGGTGCAGACGTGGCCGAGGCTACGTCTGTACGCATTTCCCTCCGTTGCTCTGCTCCCAGGAGTTCTGGAGTGAATCCGCCAGGATGGAATAAGCCTATTTAGTAGCACCACCCTGGCCGAGCTGAATTTGGTTTGCGGACCTAATTTTTCTCCTCGACGGACCTCCCTTGGAGGTCCCGATCAGGAGAGACCTTCTGTCTCAGGCAGGGGATGCAATATTGCACCCCCGGCAGGGGATTTGGGAACTGTGGGTTTGGCCTCTGAGGGGGCCCAACTCATAGAGAGTGGTCTCTCAACCGAGGTTGTTTAGACCATTCTAAGCTCCAGAGCTCCCGCTACGAGGAAACTATATTCACTATTTCGAGAGTTTTTCACTTCTTGGTGTTACCAGCGTCAGTGGGATCCGGTTAACTGTTCAGTAAACACAGTATTCGAGTTTCTGCAAGAACGCTTTGTATCAGGTCTATGTCCTTCCACGCTTAAGGTATAATATGTGTGGCGGCCATTGCGGCTTTCCACGCCCTGGTGGGTAGTACATTTTTGGGTCGAGACCCCCTGATCACTCGTTTCCTTCGTGGCACTTTGAGGCTGAGGCATGCAACTTGCACTAAGGTGCTGGCTTGGGACCTTGCAATAGTTCTAGAAGGCCTATCTGGGGCTCCCTTCGAGCCCTTAGATTTGGTCTCAGAGAAGTTCCTTTCTTTTAAGACTATTTTCTGCTAGCTATTTCGTCCCTATAAGAGTCAGACCTTCAGGCCCTTTCGGTCCCCACCTGCCTTGAGTGCACCGGGATGGCCAAGGCAATCTTACCCGAAACATGGATATGTTCCAAAGGTGCCTACCATTATTCCGAGGCCTATTGTGCTGCAGGTTTCTGTCCTCCCCCATTTTTCGGACCAGGAAAAGCTGAACCTCTTGTGCCAGTGCGAGCACTGGACACTTATGTTCATCGGACTTCTCTGTCGAGAAAATCCAACCTATTGAGCATATAGATAGTCGAGACTATTCTTCTTGCTTGTGAGTCTTCTGGCCAACCATTTGGTGGTCAGGGCTCATTCCACTAGGAGTATGGCTTCTAAGCGTATTATCTGGAGTTCTCTCCAAGACGTTTGTGATGCGGCGGGCTGGTCCTCACCGCTCACATTCATGAGGTTTTACAGCTTGGACCTGGATGCTGCCCCAGGTTCTCAGGTGCTTATTGCTTAGTTACAACAGACTGACACTCAGGTACTTGGAATTCTGGCGCTTTGGGTATTCTCGTTCCCATGGCGTCGATGGACGCATCGTTGAGTTCCCTTCGTAAGGGAACGTCTCAGGTTA
>NW_027508866.1:37427500-37440000 GCF_051911475.1 Siphateles boraxobius
CAATAAATCCCGATCCCAAAAGAATTCCTGTTCATCAGTGACGAATCACAAGTATAGATCTTTCTGTTCTCACTAAACAAACCTTTAGTGTTTAGATTCAATTACAGATCCTGGTAAATATCAACTCAAGCTTCGTGATTAAATGACGTCTACATACAACACTGCTATCGTATTGATATTAGGGCGCACGATATTGAAGAAAAATGCGATAACTCATTAAATAATGCGATATTCGATATGCGATACAATAATGCTTAAAGTGTGTAAAATAATCTTAAACTATCTTTAAAATATATTTCAAATATATAAGTGTTTCACATTCTTTTTGTGACAAGAAAACATCCTCATGAAATGGCGTATGTATGACATGCCAATTCGTATTTCCATTTTTAGCGTGCTATCAACATGCATAATCGCTTTTCAGCGTGTTTATCAACGCTGTTGACTTAACGTTACATTACTGTATATAAATATATGACCTACCCCAACCCCGTCCCTAAACCTACCCGTCACTGGGGTTAATACCATTTATGAGTCTTCCCCTACCATCCTAGGAAAAAAAATATCACTCCCCAGATGTAGATATACATTTTGTTTCGTTTCGCTCGGACATTTAATGGCGTACACATACACGCGGAATAACTCGGACATTTAACGGCGTAGACATAAACGCGGAATCACTCGGACATTTAACGGCGTAGACATAAACGCGGAATCACTCGGACATTTAACGGCGTAGACATAAACGCGGAATCACTCGGACATTTAACGGCGTAGACATACACGCGGAATCACTCGGACATTTAACGGCGTTTACATACACGCGGAATCACTCGGACATTTTTCAGCGTGTTTATCAACGCTGTTGACTTAACGTTACATTACTGTATATAAATATATGACCTACCCCAACCCCGTCCCTAAACCTACCCGTCACTGGGGTTAATACCATTTATGAGTCTTCCCCTACCATCCTAGGAAAAAAAATATCACTCCCCAGATGTAGATATACATTTTGTTTCGTTTCGCTCGGACATTTAATGGCGTACACATACACGCGGAATCACTGGGACATTTAACGGCGTAGACATACACACGGAATCACTCGGACATTTAACGGCGTAGACATACACTCGGAATCACTCGGACATTTAACGGCGTAGACATACACGCGGAATCACTGGGACATTTAACGGCGTAGACATACACACGGAATCACTGGGACATTTAACGGCGTAGACATACACACGGAATCACTCGGACATTTAACGGCGTACACATACACGCGGAATCACTCGGACATTTAACAGCGTAGACATACACGCGGAATCACTCGGACATTTAACGGCGTTTACATACACGCGGAATCACTCGGACATTTAACGGCGTAGACATACACGCGGAATCACTCGGACATTTAACGGCGTTTACATACACGCGGAATCACTCGGACATTTAACGGCGTAGACATACACTCGGAATCACTCGGACATTTAACGGCGTAGACATACACGCGGAATCACTCGGACATTTAACAGCGTAAACATACACGCGGAATCACTCGGACATTTAACGGCGTTTACATACACGCGGAATCACTCGGACATTTAACGGCGTAGACATACACGCGGAATCACTCGGACATTTAACAGCGTAAACATACACGCGGAATCACTCGGACATTTAACGACGTAGACATACACTCGGAATCACTCGGACATTTAACGGCGTTTACATACACGCGGAATCACTCGGACATTTAACGGCGTTTACATACACGCGGAATCACTCGGACATTTAACGGCGTAGACATACACGCGGAATCACTCGGACATTTAACAGCGTTTACATACACGCGGAATCACTCGGACATTTATAGGCGTAGCCATACACTCGGAATCACTCGGACATTTAACGGCGTAGACATACACTCGGAATCACTCGGACATTTAACGGCGTTTACATACACGCGGAATCACTCGGACATTTAACGGCGTTTACATACACACGGAATCACTCGGACATTTAACGGCGTAGACATACACGCGGAATCACTCGGACATTTAACGGCGTTTACATACACGCGGAATCACTCGGACATTTAACGGCGTAGACATACACTCGGAATCACTCGACATTTAACGGCGTAGACATACACGCGGAATCACTCGGACATTTAACGGCGTAGACATACACGCGGAATCACTCGGACATTTAACGGCGTAGACATACACACGGAATCACTCGGACATTTAACGGCGTTTACATACACTCGGAATCACTCGGACATTTAACGGCGTAGACATACACTCGGAATCACTCGACATTTAACGGCGTAGACATACACGCGGAATCACTCGGACATTTAACGGCGTAGACATACACGCGGAATCACTCGGACATTTAACGGCGTAGACATACACACGGAATCACTCGGACATTTAACGGCGTAGACATACACGCGGAATCACTCGGACATTTAACAGCGTAAACATACACGCGGAATCACTCGGACATTTAACGGCGTTTACATACACGCGGAATCACTCGGACATTTAACGGCGTAGACATACACGCGGAATCACTCGGACATTTAACGGCGTTTACATACACGCGGAATCACTCGGACATTTATAGGCGTAGCCATACACTCGGAATCACTCGGACATTTAACGGCGTAGACATACACTCGGAATCACTCGACATTTAACGGCGTTTACATACACGCGGAATCACTCGAATATTTAACGGCGTAGACATACACGCGGAATCACTCGACATTTAACGGCGTAGACATACACGCGGAATCACTCGACATTTAACGGCGTACACATACACGCGGAATCACTCGAATATTTAACGGCGTAGACATACACGCGGAATCACTCGACATTTAACGGCGTAGACATACACGCGGAATCACTCGACATTTAACGGCGTTTACATACACGCGGAATCACTCGGACATTTATAGGCGTAGCCATACACTCGGAATCACTCGGACATTTAACGGCGTAGACATACACTCGGAATCACTCGGACATTTAACGGCGTTTACATACACGCGGAATCACTCGGACATTTAACGGCGTTTACATACACACGGAATCACTCGGACATTTAACGGCGTAGACATACACGCGGAATCACTCGGACATTTAACGGCGTTTACATACACGCGGAATCACTCGGACATTTAACGGCGTAGACATACACGCGGAATCACTCGGACATTTAACGGCGTAGACATACACTCGGAATCACTCGGACATTTAACGGCGTAGACATACACTCGGAATCACTCGACATTTAACGGCGTAGACATACACGCGGAATCACTCGGACATTTAACGGCGTAGACATACACGCGGAATCACTCGGACATTTAACGGCGTAGACATACACACGGAATCACTCGGACATTTAACGGCGTAGACATACACGCGGAATCACTCGGACATTTAACAGCGTAAACATACACGCGGAATCACTCGGACATTTAACGGCGTTTACATACACGCGGAATCACTCGGACATTTAACGGCGTAGACATACACGCGGAATCACTCGGACATTTAACGGCGTTTACATACACGCGGAATCACTCGGACATTTATAGGCGAATGTTTAACGGCGTAGACATACACGCGGAATCACTCGACATTTAACGGCGTAGACATACACGCGGAATCACTCGACATTTAACGGCGTACACATACACGCGGAATCACTCGAATATTTAACGGCGTAGACATACACGCGGAATCACTCGACATTTAACGGCGTAGACATACACGCGGAATCACTCGAATATTTAACGGCGTAGACATACACGCGGAATCACTCGGACATTTAACGGCGTAGACATACACGCGGAATCACTCGACATTTAACGGCGTAGACATACACGCGGAATCACTCGACATTTAACGGCGTACACATACACGCGGAATCACTCAGACATTTAACGACGTAGACATACACGCGGAATCACTCGACATTTAACGGCGTACACATACACGCGGAATCACTCGACATTTAACGGCGTAGACATACACGCGGAATCACTCGGACATTTAACGGCGTAGACATACACGCGGAATCACTCGACAATTAACGGCGTAGACATACACGCGGAATCACTCGACATTTAACGGCGTACACATACACGCGGAATCACTCAGACATTTAACGACGTAGACATACACGCGGAATCACTCGACATTTAATGGCGTAGACATACACGCGGAATCACTCGACATTTAACGGCGTAGACATACACGCGGAACCACTCGACATTTAACGGCGTACACATACACGCGGAATCACTCAGACATTTAACGACGTAGACATACACGCGGAATCACTCGACATTTAACGGCGTACACATACACGCGGAATCACTCAGACATTTAACGACGTAGACATACACGCGGAATCACTCGTCATTTAACGGCGTAGACATACACGCGGAATCACTCGACATTTAACGGCGTACACATACATGCGGAATCACTCGGACATTTAACGGCGTTTACATACACGCGGAATCACTCGACATTTAACGGCGTAGACATACACGCGGAATCGCTCGACATTTAACGGCGTAGACATACACGCGGAATCGCTCGACATTTAACGGCGTAGACATACACGCGGAATCACTCGGACATTTAACTGCGTTTACATACACGCGGAATCAATCGACATTTAACGGCGTAGACATACACGCGGAATCGCTCGACATTTAACGGCGTACACATACACGCGGAATCACTCGACATTTAACGGCGTAGACATACACGCGGAATCACTCGACATTTAACGGCGTAGACATACACGCGGAATCACTCGACATTTAACGGCGTACACATACACGCGGAATCACTCAGACATTTAACGACGTAGACATACACGCGGAATCACTCGACATTTAACGGCGTAGACATACACGCGGAATCACTCGACATTTAACGACGTAGACATACACGCGGAATCACTCGTCATTTAACGGCGTAGACATACACGCGGAATCACTCAGACATTTAACGACGTAGACATACACGCGGAATCACTCGACATTTAACGGCGTAGACATACACGCGGAATCACTCAGACATTTAACGACGTAGACATACACGCGGAATCACTCGACATTTAACGGCGTAGACATACACGCGGAATCACTCAGACATTTAACGACGTAGACATACACGCGGAATCACTCGACATTTAACGGCGTACACATACATGCGGAATCACTCGACATTTAACGACGTAGACATACACGCGGAATCACTCGTCATTTAACGGCGTAGACATACACGCGGAATCACTCAGACATTTAACGACGTAGACATACACGCGGAATCACTCGACATTTAACGGCGTAGACATACACGCGGAATCACTCAGACATTTAACGACGTAGACATACACGCGGAATCACTCGACATTTAACGGCGTAGACATACACGCGGAATCACTCAGACATTTAACGACGTAGACATACACGCGGAATCACTCGACATTTAACGGCGTAGACATACACGCGGAATCACTCAGACATTTAACGGCGTAGACATACACGCGGAATCGCTCGACATTTAACGGCGTAGACATACACGCGGAATCGCTCGACATTTAACGGCGTAGACATACACGCGGAATCACTCGGACATTTAACGGCGTTTACATACACGCGGAATCAATCGACATTTAACGGCGTAGACATACACGCGGAATCGCTCGACATTTAACGGCGTACACATACACGCTGAATCAATCGACATTTAACGGCGTAGACATACACGCGGAATCAATCGACATTTAACGGCGTAGACATACACGCGGAATCACTCGACATTTAACGGCGTAGACATACACGCGGAATCACTCGACATTTAACGGCGTACACATACACGCTGAATCAATCGGCATTTAACGGCGTAGACATACACGCGGAATCAATCGACATTTAACGGCGTAGACATACACGCGGAATCACTCGGACATTTAACGGCGTTTACATACACGCGGAATCAATCGACATTTAACGGCGTAGACATACACGCGGAATCGCTCGACATTTAACGGCGTACACATACACGCTGAATCAATCGACATTTAACGGCGTAGACATACACGCGGAATCAATCGACATTTAACGGCGTAGACATACACGCGGAATCACTCGACATTTAACGGCGTAGACATACACGCGGAATCGCTCGACATTTAACGGCGTACACATACACGCTGAATCAATCGACATTTAACGGCGTAGACATACACGCGGAATCAATCGACATTTAACGGCGTAGACATACACGCGGAATCACTCGACATTTAACGACGTAGACATACACGCGGAATCACTCGACATTTAACGGCGTAGACACGCGGAATCACTCGGACATTTAACAGCGTTTACATACACGCGGAATCACTCGGACATTTATAGGCGTAGCCATACACTCGGAATCACTCGGACATTTAACGGCGTAGACATACACTCGGAATCACTCGGACATTTAACGGCGTTTACATACACGCGGAATCACTCGGACATTTAACGGCGTTTACATACACACGGAATCACTCGGACATTTAACGGCGTAGACATACACGCGGAATCACTCGGACATTTAACGGCGTTTACATACACGCGGAATCACTCGGACATTTAACGGCGTAGACATACACTCGGAATCACTCGACATTTAACGGCGTAGACATACACGCGGAATCACTCGGACATTTAACGGCGTAGACATACACGCGGAATCACTCGGACATTTAACGGCGTAGACATACACACGGAATCACTCGGACATTTAACGGCGTTTACATACACTCGGAATCACTCGGACATTTAACGGCGTAGACATACACTCGGAATCACTCGACATTTAACGGCGTAGACATACACGCGGAATCACTCGGGACATTTAACGGCGTAGACATACACGCGGAATCACTCGGACATTTAACGGCGTAGACATACACACGGAATCACTCGGACATTTAACGGCGTAGACATACACGCGGAATCACTCGGACATTTAACAGCGTAAACATACACGCGGAATCACTCGGACATTTAACGGCGTTTACATACACGCGGAATCACTCGGACATTTAACGGCGTAGACATACACGCGGAATCACTCGGACATTTAACGGCGTTTACATACACGCGGAATCACTCGGACATTTATAGGCGTAGCCATACACTCGGAATCACTCGGACATTTAACGGCGTAGACATACACTCGGAATCACTCGACATTTAACGGCGTTTACATACACGCGGAATCACTCGAATATTTAACGGCGTAGACATACACGCGGAATCACTCGACATTTAACGGCGTAGACATACACGCGGAATCACTCGACATTTAACGGCGTACACATACACGCGGAATCACTCGAATATTTAACGGCGTAGACATACACGCGGAATCACTCGACATTTAACGGCGTAGACATACACGCGGAATCACTCGACATTTAACGGCGTTTACTTACACGCGGAATCACTCGGACATTTATAGGCGTAGACATACACGCGGAATCACTCGGACATTTAACGGCGTAGACATACACTCGGAATCACTCGGACATTTAACGGCGTTTACATACACGCGGAATCACTCGGACATTTAACGGCGTTTACATACACACGGAATCACTCGGACATTTAACGGCGTAGACATACACGCGGAATCACTCGGACATTTAACGGCGTTTACATACACGCGGAATCACTCGGACATTTAACGGCGTAGACATACACGCGGAATCACTCGGACATTTAACGGCGTAGACATACACTCGGAATCACTCGGACATTTAACGGCGTAGACATACACTCGGAATCACTCGACATTTAACGGCGTAGACATACACGCGGAATCACTCGGACATTTAACGGCGTAGACATACACGCGGAATCACTCGGACATTTAACGGCGTAGACATACACACGGAATCACTCGGACATTTAACGGCGTATACATACACGCGGAATCACTCGGACATTTAACAGCGTAAACATACACGCGGAATCACTCGGACATTTAACGGCGTTTACATACACGCGGAATCACTCGGACATTTAACGGCGTAGACATACACGCGGAATCACTCGGACATTTAACGGCGTTTACATACACGCGGAATCACTCGGACATTTATAGGCGAATGTTTAACGGCGTAGACATACACGCGGAATCACTCGACATTTAACGGCGTAGACATACACGCGGAATCACTCGACATTTAACGGCGTACACATACACGCGGAATCACTCGAATATTTAACGGCGTAGACATACACGCGGAATCACTCGACATTTAACGGCGTAGACATACACGCGGAATCACTCGAATATTTAACGGCGTAGACATACACGCGGAATCACTCGGACATTTAACGGCGTAGACATACACGCGGAATCACTCGACATTTAACGGCGTAGACATACACGCGGAATCACTCGACATTTAACGGCGTACACATACACGCGGAATCACTCAGACATTTAACGACGTAGACATACACGCGGAATCACTCGACATTTAACGGCGTACACATACACGCGGAATCACTCGACATTTAACGGCGTAGACATACACGCGGAATCACTCGGACATTTAACGGCGTAGACATACACGCGGAATCACTCGACAATTAACGGCGTAGACATACACGCGGAATCACTCGACATTTAACGGCGTACACATACACGCGGAATCACTCAGACATTTAACGACGTAGACATACACGCGGAATCACTCGACATTTAACGGCGTAGACATACACGCGGAATCACTCGACATTTAACGGCGTAGACATACACGCGGAACCACTCGACATTTAACGGCGTACACATACACGCGGAATCACTCAGACATTTAACGACGTAGACATACACGCGGAATCACTCGACATTTAACGGCGTACACATACACGCGGAATCACTCAGACATTTAACGACGTAGACATACACGCGGAATCACTCGTCATTTAACGGCGTAGACATACACGCGGAATCACTCGACATTTAACGGCGTACACATACATGCGGAATCACTCGGACATTTAACGGCGTTTACATACACGCGGAATCACTCGACATTTAACGGCGTAGACATACACGCGGAATCGCTCGACATTTAACGGCGTAGACATACACGCGGAATCGCTCGACATTTAACGGCGTAGACATACACGCGGAATCACTCGGACATTTAACGGCGTTTACATACACGCGGAATCAATCGACATTTAACGGCGTAGACATACACGCGGAATCGCTCGACATTTAACGGCGTACACATACACGCGGAATCACTCGACATTTAACGGCGTAGACATACACGCGGAATCACTCGACATTTAACGGCGTAGACATACACGCGGAATCACTCGACATTTAACGGCGTACACATACACGCGGAATCACTCAGACATTTAACGACGTAGACATACACGCGGAATCACTCGACATTTAACGGCGTAGACATACACGCGGAATCACTCGACATTTAACGACGTAGACATACACGCGGAATCACTCGTCATTTAACGGCGTAGACATACACGCGGAATCACTCAGACATTTAACGACGTAGACATACACGCGGAATCACTCGACATTTAACGGCGTAGACATACACGCGGAATCACTCAGACATTTAACGACGTAGACATACACGCGGAATCACTCGACATTTAACGGCGTAGACATACACGCGGAATCACTCAGACATTTAACGACGTAGACATACACGCGGAATCACTCGACATTTAACGGCGTACACATACATGCGGAATCACTCGGACATTTAACGGCGTTTACATACACGCGGAATCACTCGACATTTAACGGCGTAGACATACACGCGGAATCGCTCGACATTTAACGGCGTAGACATACACGCGGAATCGCTCGACATTTAACGGCGTAGACATACACGCGGAATCACTCGGACATTTAACGGCGTTTACATACACGCGGAATCAATCGACATTTAACGGCGTAGACATACACGCGGAATCGCTCGACATTTAACGGCGTAGACATACACGCGGAATCACTCGACATTTAACGGCGTACACATACACGCTGAATCAATCGACATTTAACGGCGTAGACATACACGCGGAATCAATCGACATTTAACGGCGTAGACATACACGCTGAATCAATCGACATTTAACGGCGTAGACATACACGCGGAATCAATCGACATTTAACGGCGTAGACATACACGCGGAATCACTCGACATTTAACGGCGTAGACATACACGCGGAATCACTCGACATTTAACGGCGTACACATACACGCTGAATCAATCGACATTTAACGGCGTAGACATACACGCGGAATCAATCGACATTTAACGGCGTAGACATACACGCGGAATCACTCGGACATTTAACGGCGTTTACATACACGCGGAATCAATCGACATTTAACGGCGTAGACATACACGCGGAATCGCTCGACATTTAACGGCGTACACATACACGCTGAATCAATCGACATTTAACGGCGTAGACATACACGCGGAATCAATCGACATTTAACGGCGTAGACATACACGCGGAATCACTCGACATTTAACGGCGTAGACATACACGCGGAATCGCTCGACATTTAACGGCGTACACATACACGCTGAATCAATCGACATTTAACGGCGTAGACATACACGCGGAATCAATCGACATTTAACGGCGTAGACATACACGCGGAATCACTCGGACATTTAACGACGTAGACATACACGCGGAATCACTCGACATTTAACGGCGTAGACACGCGGAATCACTCGACATTTAACGGCGTAGACATACACGCGGAATCACTCGACATTTAACGGCGTAGACATACAGGCAGAATCACTCGGACATTTAACGGCGTAGACATACACGCGGAATCACTCGACATTTAACGGCGTAGACATACAGGCAGAATCACTCGGACATTTAACGGCGTGGACATACACGCGGAATCACTCGGACATTTAACGGCGTAGACATACACGCGGAATCACTCGACATTTAACGGCGTAGACATACACGCGGAATCACTCGACATTTAACAGCGTAGACATACAGGCAGAATCACTCGACATTTAACGGCGTAGACATACACGCGGAATCACTCGACATTTAACATCGTAGACATACACGCAGAATCACTCGACATTTAACGGCGTAGACATACACGCGGAAGATGACGGTTCGTTTCATGTTCCCAGTTGTTTCATAGATCCGGGATGAAAATGCATCCTTTGGAAATAAAATATCGCACATCATCACATTCCCTTCATCATACCTGGAGATAGACATGGTGTTATTTCAGTTAGGCTAATAGCTGGTGTGATTTGCATTGAAAGATGATCTTATGGAAAGTTCCCCATGTCTATCTCAAGGTATGATGAAGGGAATGTGATGATGTGGGATATTGTATTTCCAAAGGCCAAGGGAACTTTATCAGGATGCATATTATCCTGGATCCATGAAATAACTGGCCTTTAAAAATAAAAATCAGCTGTCTCTATGGGAATTTAACATAGGGGTGTCCTGACTTATGCACCCTGTATTTTAAGGAAGAACATTTATTTATTTACGATACATTATTCATTCACAAAGAAAATTGGTGTCCTTAAAGGTTGGATTTTTCCTCATTTTTCTAATTAAGGCATTAAGATCAATTTCCAAAAGAAGATTTTTTTATTCCTCTTTTTAGCCAACTTTAGCATGCGTGTATTCACTTATGCTATCCACTGTATGTTTGCGATCTTTCGATAATTTCGATATATTGTGCAGCCCTAATTGATATCTGCTGCTAAATCAACTAAAATAACCACTTCATTATAAAGCAATGCTGACAGAAAGACTATTAATGTCCAACTCCATCGGGTTCCTGTTATGTAAGATGAGCTCAGAGCGAAGGAATCCCAGCTATTGCTGAAGTCATTTTCTGAGGAATTTTTACTAGGTAATTATTTATTTCTAAACCATATTTCTGAAAGAAACACATGAGGTCAGGGCGTTTGTTCCCGCATCGGTGGTTTCTGCGATCCGTGATTCGCTGGAATTCCTGTCCGCACATCCGAAAGCACAAAGATCAGGAATGTCACATTCTTGCAAGATGAAGCAAAAATGTTCATGATGTCATTTAATCAGGATGAACAGTGAAGCTTTTAATGCAGTGATAAAGCGTTCGACACATTCCTGAAGACTATAACTAACTGTGAAACTATGACGCTTTATTAAATGTGACTTTTGAGTTCACTATTATTGTTGCCTATTATTGTTCCTACATGTTTTAATTTTAATTAGCTTATTTAACAATGCATAATAATAATTGAATAGCTGAATTTTCAGCATCATTGTTGAAAACCGGGGAAAAAATACTTTTATTCATTAAGGACACATTAAATTGATTAAAAGTGACAGTAAAGACATTTATAGTGT
>NW_027508866.1:37442500-37487500 GCF_051911475.1 Siphateles boraxobius
ACTAGTTACTATTTTACATCTTAATCTTAACTATTTTGTGGTGTTTTTTGTACTTCTTGGCGTTTTAAATTCTTTCTATGTAAACAAAGGCAATTGAAGATTTTTCAAAAATGGTAATTTTGTGTTCCACACACAAAAAAATGATAGCATATAGATTTGGAAAGCCATGAAGGCGAGTAAATGATAACAGAATTTGTATTTTTGTGTGAATTATCCAGTTAATCGCTCAGAAGAGGATTGTACAACATGCAACCATTGTCTTATAGTAATGTAAGAACACTGTGTGTTTGAGATTTGCCATGAAGGGCGTTGATAACTAAGTCTCTAAACTTGTAACTTGTTAGCAGTATTGTGTAGGAGCCGTTCATTATCACAGAGCAACAAATAAAGGTCACGTCACCATAGATACAGATTCCTCAGGTACACGGTTTCTGGGAGAGAAAAAATAGAAAAATAGAAAAAACTCGTGAACGGATCTGTCCTGTCTGTATACATTCAGTTCTTTCTCACTAATGATTATTAGGAATTACACAGAATATATTATTAGAGACACTAAATATAATCACGATGCCCTGCAGGTCCAGAGCTTCGAACGCAGGGATATTTTAAGCTGTGATATTACCATACCATATGCTTATGATTAATTACTGTACATTCAGCTCAATTAGGCAAAAGATTATGCTACAATTATCCAAGCCTTTATCTATCGATGTGCTTTAATAACATTTGGAAAGTAAATGCAGTCTTTTAAGTCGCCGTGAAATCAAAATATATTTACTTATTGTGAACTTTATTCCAAATCTTGTTCGAAGTGCACAGTATTTCAGATATTTTTATTCGAAGATGTTGATCTGGAATAACGTGCACTTCGAATAATAACATCTCGGATGACGTGCACTTTTAATATCAACATCTGGAATACTGTGCACTTCAAATAACATCTGGAATAATGTGCACTTTTAATAACAACATCTGGAATAATGTGCACTTCGCATACCATCTGGAATAATGTGCACTTTTAATAATAACATCTGGAATAATGTGCACTTTTAATAACAACATCTGGAACACTGTGCACTTCGAATAACATCTGGAATAATGTGCACTTTTAATAACAACATCTGGAATAATGTGCACTTCGCATACCATCTGGAATAATGTGCACTTTTAATAATAACATCTGGAATAATGTGCACTTTTAATAATAACATCTGGAATAATGTGTACTTTTAATAATAACATCTGGAATAATGTGCACTTCGCATACCATCTGGAATAATGTGCACTTTTAATAACAACATCTGGAATAATGTGCACTTCGCATACCATCTGGAATAATGTGCACTTTTAATAATAACATCTGGAATAATGTGCACTTTTAATAACAACATCTGGAACACTGTGCACTTCGAATAACATCTGGAATAACGTGCACTTTTAATATCAACACCTGGAATACTGTGCACTTTTAATAACAACATCTGGAATAATGTGCACTTCACATACCATCTGGAATAATGTGCACTTTTAATAATAACATCTGGAATAATGTGCACTTTTAATAACAACATCTGGAACACTGTGCACTTCGAATAACATCTGGAATAATGTGCACTTTTAATAACAACATCTGGAATAATGTGCACTTCGCATACCATCTGGAATAATGTGCACTTTTAATAATAACATCTGGAATAATGTGCACTTTTAATAACAACATCTGGAACACTGTGCACTTCGAATAACATCTGGAATAATGTGCACTTTTAATAATAACATCTGGAATAATGTGCACTTCGAATAACATCTGGAATAATGTGCACTTTTAATAATAACATCTGGAATAATGTGCACTTCGAATAACATCTGGAATAATGTGCACTTTTAATAATAACATCTGGAATAATGTGCACTTCGAATAACATCTGGAATAATGTGCACTTTTAATAATAACATCTGGAATAATGTGCACTTCGAATAACATCTGGAACACTGTGCACTTCGAACAACATCTGGAATAATGTGCACTTTTAATAACAACATCTGGAATAATGTGCACTTCGAATAACATCTGGAATAATGTGCACTTCGAATAACATCTGGAACACTGTGCACTTCGAACAACATCTGGAATAATGTGCACTTTTAATAACAACATCTGGAATAATGTGCACTTCGAATAACATCTGGAACACTGTGCACTTCGAATAACATCTGGAACACTGTGCACTTCGAATAACATCTGGAATAATGTGCACTTCGGATAACATCTGGAATAACATGCACTTTTAATAACAACATCTGGAATAATGTGCACTTCGAATAACATCTGGAACACTATGCACTTCGAATAACATCTGGAATAACGTGCACTTCGAATAACATCTGGAATAACGTGCACTTCGAATAACATCTGAAATAACCATAGACTGTAAAAAAATATGGACGTAGTATCCATGACGTCACCCGTAGGTTTCTGAAGAGCGTTTTTGAAGCCTAAAGTGGGCGGAGTCACTCGTCGCCATCTTGGAAGCGCGTCACAGTGCGTCACTCCCGGATAAGCGAAAATGGGCAAAAAGGCGGGACGTGGGTGGTGTTGAGGTGCCTGGATGCTGAAACTACGCCCGCCTAGCTCGACGTGATCGAGTTTGCTCAGGCTAAGCTAATGTGCTACTGGCCTCGCGCTAAAGTGACAGCTGACTTGAAGTAGACCCAAAGCCAATAGTTAAAGTTTATGTTTTTGCCCTTGGAAATACTATAATAGTTAAAAGACATAACTAACCATGAGACTAACGTGTATTGTGATGCATTATTATTCTCATGCAGTAACTTACAATATTTGCTCTGAGTGTGTGTGTGTGTGTGTGTGTGACAGTGATAAATGCGCATACATGTCAGTCAGCGCGGCAATGCACGTCAAGTTCGTAGAGAGCTTTATTCAGTCCATTTTAAATTCTGATAGATATTACCTAAGAAGTTCAAGTAATGCACTAGAAATCCGCGCTCATTTAAGGGACGAAAAGAAAGCACTGACACCTGCAGGATTTAATCTGGCGGTAACGTTACTTTTTATTGAACACTAAAAGCATATTATAACATAGTCTATCTGCTCCGTAAGATCAACGGTAAGTTACAGCAGAACGAGTGTGGCCTCTATACCTTAGACGTTTTTAAATCTGAACTCCAAAAAGCAAAGATATTGTCAGACATCCATGAGTGCATGTTCACAGAGGAAAACAACTGAAGAACAGCGCTGGTTGTTCTCTCGATACTCGACAACGACGGAATCCAACGGCGTGGGCGAAGGTATAAGGGCGGCGTGTAATAAACTGTATGAAATAATCCCGAAAAGAGTACAAACACGGCAGAGATGACAAGTTCAGCAGCTGGAATCAGCTGAGGTGACATGATGGCTAACAGAGAGCAGACAAACGGCTAGTAATAACAGCAGCGGCAATCCACCTGTCACTCAAGTGGCCACGCCCTTGATTATGCAGGAATTTAATGCTTAATATAATTTAAACGGATGAGTTATAAAAAAATTCACCCCCCTCACAGTTGTCATGAAGGGCAAAATTAGCTGTATAGACCAAAACAACTTAAGGCACCAGGCTGTAAACATAATTTTTTCGGCTGTAAAGTTGGGCATTTTAACATGGGGGAGATACAGATTTGGCTCACTTTTGCAGTCAGCCTCAAGCGGCCAGTCGATGAATTGCAGTTTAATTCACTTCCGTGTTGGTTTCAAGAGGGAGACGGAGGTTGCCGCTTGGAAATAACGTGCAATTAGAATAACATCTGGAATAACGTGCACTTCGAATAACATCTGTAATAACGTGCACTTCGAATAACATCTGTAATAACGTGCACTTCGAATAACATCTGGAATAATGTGCACTTTGAATAACATCTGGAATACTGTGCACTTCGAATAACATCTGGAATAACGTGCACTTCGAATAACATCTGTAATAACGTGCACTTCGAATAACATCTGTAATAACGTGCACTTCGAATAACATCTGGAATAATGTGCACTTTGAATATCATCTGGAATAATGTGCACTTTGAATAACATCTGTAATAACGTGCACTTCGAATAACATCTGGAATACTGTGCACTTCGAAAAACATCTGTAATAACGTGCACTTCGAATAACATCTGTAATAACGTACACTTTGAATAACATCTGGAACACTATGTACTTCGAATAACATCTGGAATACTGTGCACTTCGAATAACATCTGGAATAACGTGCACTTTTAATAACAACATCTGTAATACTGTGCACTTCGAATAACATCTGGAATAATGTGCACTTCGAATTACATCTGTAATACTGTGCACTTCGAATAACATCTGGAATAATGTGCACTTTTAATAACAACATCTGTAATAATGTGCACTTCGAATAACATCTGGAATAATGTGCACTTTTAATAACAACATCTGTAATAATGTGCACTTCGGAAAACACCTGGAACACTGTGCACTTCGAATAACATCTGGAATAATGTGCACTTTTAATAACAACATCTGGAATAATGTGCACTTTGAATAACATCTGGAATAACGTGCACTTCGAATAACATCTGTAATAACGTGCACTTCGAATAACATCTGTAATAACGTGCACTTCGAATAACATCTGGAATAATGTGCACTTTGAATAACATCTGGAACACTATGCACTTCGAATAATATCTGGAATAACGTGCACTTTTAATAACAACATCTGTAATACTGTGCACTTCGAATAACATCTGGAATAATGTGCACTTCGAATTACATCTGTAATACTGTGCACTTCGAATAACATCTGGAATAATGTGCACTTTTAATAACAACATCTGTAATAATGTGCACTTTGGAAAACATCTGGAACACTGTGCACTTCGAATAACATCTGGAATAATGTGCACTTTTAATAACAACATCTGGAATAATGTGCACTTTGAATAACATCTGGAATAACGTGCACTTCGAATAACATCTGTAATAACGTGCACTTCGAATAACATCTGGAATAATGTGCACTTTGAATAACATCTGGAATACTGTGCACTTCGAATAACATCTGGAATAACGTGCACTTTTAATAACAACATCTGTAATACTGTGCACTTCGAATAACATCTGGAATAATGTGCACTTTGAATAACATCTGGAATAACGTGCACTTTTAATAACAACATCTGTAATACTGTGCACTTCGAATAACATCTGGAATAATGTGCACTTTGAATAACATCTGGAATAACGTGCACTTTTAATAACAACATCTGTAATACTGTGCACTTCGAATAACATCTGGAATAATGTGCACTTCGAATAACATCTGGAATAATGTGCACTTCGAATAACATCTGGAATAATGTGCACTTTGAATAACATCTGGAATAATGTGCACTTCGAATAACATCTGGAATACTGTGCACTTCGAATAACATCTGGAATAACGTGCACTTTTAATAACAACATCTGGAATACTGTGCACTTCGAATAACATCTGGAATAACGTGCACTTTTAATAACAACATCTGGAATACTGTGCACTTCGAATAACATCTGGAATAATGTGCACTTCGAATTACATCTGGAATACTGTGCACTTCGAATAACATCTGGAATAACGTGCACTTTTAATAACAACATCTGGAATACTGTGCACTTCGAATAACATCTGGAATAACGTGCACTTTTAATAACAACATCTGGAATACTGTGCACTTTGATTAACATCTGGAATAATGTGCACTTTGAATAACAACATCTCGAATGACGTGCACTTTTAACAACAACATCTGGAATACTTTTTTTAAAGTACACTTTATTCCAGATGTTGTAATGCAAAGTGCACATTATTCCAGATGTTATTTTTCGAAGAGCACATTATTCCAGATGTTGTTGTTAAAAGTGCACGTCATTCGAGATGTTGTTATTCAAAGTGCACATTATTCCAGATGTTGTAATGCGAAGTGCACGTTATTCCAGTTGTTATCATTCGAAGTGCACATTATTCCAGATGTTATTATTAAAAGTGCATGTTATTCCAGATGTTATTATTAAAAGTGCATGTTATGCCAGATGTTATTCTTCATAACCTGTCCTCAAAAACCACCTCTGAAATGACCTTTTCTCCCCTCCTGTAAAATGGCTATTTACACTGTTTTACAAACTCGTGTTCAGTTCTGGCTCCACACTGGTGCACAACGGCCACTGTTCACAGTCCTGATAAAATCCCTGTAAAAGTGTTTGATGTTGAGATAGTGTCATGCATGAGTGTGTCTGTGTGTGTGCTGTGATGTAGCTGAGACGCAGTCAGGACGGGCTCGCCGAGTGTCTGACCGTTCAGCCGCTGCACCACAGCCTCTCGCCACTGGACCTGATTGAGACCAAGCACCAGTCACCCACTGATGATCTCTACACCGGTATGACACACTTCAAAGAGTCCCTTACAAAACTTACCATACAAACATTTTCGATGCTTGAAATAAAATAAAAGTTAAGTGAAATAAAATAAAATAATATAAAATATAAAAAGCATATTATTTCAGCTAGTTGCCAAGGCAACATTTCTCAGTTTAATTTAGTTTAACTTGATGAACTAAAATAACTAAAACAGAAATAAAAACTATATGGACATAATTAAAAAAAACTTTAACTAGAATTTAAAATGAAATCGGAAAATATATAAAAAATAAATATCTAAAATATAAATAAATACTATAAAAGTATCTCAATAATACTAAAATAACACTGCTAGAGTTGAACTTTTAACTTGCATATTTCTTCTCCTTTATGTATTTTTTATTTTTAGTAACATTTAAAGCCTCTATGGATAATGCATTATAAAGGTTATTTTATGCACATTATATCTTTTCATAATTAATTATAACTAAAGTTAAAATGCATTATAATATTTGCAGATTTCTTGTTATATCTGAAACTGGTTTTGTAGTGTTTTAAAGGTATTGTAGGTAGAAATCCACAAAAATACTTTCTGTCCAAATATGTTTAAACTGTCTTTATATATCAATGCATAATTAAAATGTAAGTACTCTGGAAAATAAATTATAAAAATCGAGTGTCTGTAGTTTTCTCAGGACTGCAATAAACACAGCTCATTATTCCATTAACTCCCACTCCCTCCCTTCTCGGCTCCTTCCAAAGCCACGCCCCCAAAACAAATGAACGCGCGATCCCGGCCGTTCGCTCAGCTGGAAGAGTCGGACGCGTTTACCAGCTTTACCAGATGTAGTGGAATCAAGTCAGAATCACAAGTAATAAAATAACTAACTTTATCAGTATGAATATAAACAATTAATATTGCTGTTAGTACTCACTATCAAGCTCGCATATCGATACTGGTAAAGTTTAAAATATTTTACTAGCTCGTAACGGAATCAAACTCAATATAAGGCAAAGCTATAAATAGCTTCATTGATACACGTTTGCCGTTACTATCAGTTACACTGTGATGAAGGTGAATTTGTAAGATTCATAACATAAGATTGTTTACAGATAAACTGAGTAACATACACTCAAACACCTTCTCACAACTGCATTGCAGACACAAGATAATATAACACACACACACACACACAACATAAATTGTATAGCACATACAGATACAACATAAAGACATAGGTAAACATATGTAGAGCATATAACAACAAACCAAACGTGAAGAAACGGAGTAGGTGGAGTTCACGGTGAACATAGGAACAAAGTTTAGGCCGAGGGTAAAGATAGGTATAAAAATAGATCCCCTAAACTTTTTAACCTAAATTTGGCGAAATTAAACAACAAAGCTTTCAAGTGCAGATAGGCCTATTGCTTATTTATCGTCTCAACCCTGGCTCACTAACAGTAACGTTATACCAGTCGACACCAAAGTTACACTGTCATAGCTAAGCCAGTAACGTTAGTTATGCTACGTTAGGTAGCTATATTAGGTAGCTACGTGTGCTAGTGAGACATGCTTCATGAAAAAATAAATGCCATCAAAATGAAAACAGCAAGATTACCTGTCCAGCAGAAATAAAGCCATCATGGAGTCACTTTTCAGCCCCTTGAGAATGAGATCCCTCAGTTGTCGCCACCGCTGGAAAAGCCACGCCGATATTGACTCTCGTATGATTTCTTGATTTATCCAAAGACTTTTTGTTCATAGCCTTTTCAAATACGGTCTTCCTTTTTTTAACTTAGTCTGACTTCGCTGCCTCTATATGCCGGTAACGTTACTGAGAATTTTGACTGTTCTTTCTCTGCCATAATTGTTATTACTAGCTTCCGTGCCTCTTCAAACGGGTGCGCGTGTGGGCTGCTCCTGTATCAGCAGAGGTGGTATCCATGGTAGCGAGGGAGAGTGACAGTCGCACCAGCCAATCATTTCTTTCGGCCCGAATGGAATAATGAGCTGTGTTTATTACAGTCCTGAGAGGACTACAGACACTCGATTTTTATAATTTCTTTTCCAGAGTACTTACATTTTAATTATGCATTGATATATAAAGACAGTTTGAAAAAATTTGGAAAAAAGTATTTTTGGGGATTTCTACCTGCAATACCTTTAATGCATTATATTTTCTAATGGCTAGTTCAATGAATAGATAATATACTGTTGTTACAACTATTCATAAGATCATACAATCATTAAAAAGTGCATTACAAGGCATAACTGATGCATTAAAAATGCTTTATATATAAGTGTGTTTTTTGCATGTAATATAAAGAACAGAAACAAGAATAAAATGAAACACAGAATCAAATCTCTCATTGCCTTACATTAATATATTCAGAACCACCTCCATTTTTCTTAGCGCTTCACCAACACCAGCTTACATTTATTCTTTAAACTAAATGTTTTCCATTGACACATTTGTGTTCTATATTTGGTGCACAAATACTTTTCCAATGTAAAGAAAATAGAGTATCTTTAATCTAGCCTAAAAACTTATTTTTATAGTCTGGCATTTGATGTTATGCAAGAGTTGCCTTTTTATTGTGTCTTATTGTTTTCTTCTGCGCTGTTGACTGTGTGTATCATTGATATGTGATATGCGTGTACAGCACTTTGATAAACACTTGCTGTTTTAAACAAGTGCTTTAAACTCTGACTTTTGACTCGACTTAACTTTAAACTCACGACATCAGTGTTTTTTGATGAAAATGTCCCTCTAGCTCATGTTTACACAGAAAACAGTGGATAATCGGGACAGTGTAATGCAGAAACAGCCCTAAAAAGCTTTCTGAGTCATTTTGATATTTCATTCCAGTGATGCTATTGGCAACGAATCTTACCGTCGTTTTACCGTAAAGTAATGATGATTTTCTTTTTTGTCTTCTGTTGATGTGCAAGTGTTCACCCTAAACCAGCCCGGCCCAACACACACTCGTCCACTGCCTCCGTTACACGGGAACAACAGGTAGGAAAACCACATCAATCTTCAATTATTCACAATTATTCATAAGATCATACAATGCATTATAAAGTGCCTACAAGGCATAACTGATGGTTATGCCCTGAACAACATCAGGTGTTTCGACTTTAAGGACAACATTGAACTTCTGTCACGTGACATAATTCTGAGTGAAACATTTGCTGATTATTTTCTCATTTAAGACAAATATATTCCAAATAACATCTGGAATAACGTGCACTTCGAATAACATCTCAAATGACGTGCACTTTTCAGAACAACATCTGGAATACTGTGCACTTCGAATTCTCAAAAACACGCTTTGAAATCGCTGGTGTTTCTGACGTCACAAAGTACCTTGTAACCAATCAGATCAACGTGTGATCGTCAACGAGTGGATCTCTGAGTGATTGAGTGAGTGGGGGTGGGGCTCATTTGCATATTCATAGAACCGCGCATACTAAATGAGGCGAGGGTGTCGAGTTAAATTCAAGATATTTTATGGCATGAATTTTTTTTCAAAGAAAAAACGTTTAAATATGTCATTTTGGTGATCAAAGATGAGCTTTATTGACTACAGGGGGGCATTAAGTTTTCTCTATGTTAATAAATCAAGTTATATCTGAGTCCACTTCGTCCACAATCCCTGTGATAAACAAGCGAGTGTGTGTGAGAGCTTTTGCTCTCCTGAGAACAGCCTCGTTCCTCCACGGCGTCCCTGCTGGACTCAGAATTGCGAGCAAGTTCAGGTGACGTCTGAAAGAAATGAAAAAGGAGAAAAGACGGCCGTTCATGCATCTATGACTGGAGAAAATGAAGGTACACTTGTATTCACTCAAAGATCAGAGCGGGTGAAAGACAGGTTAGCCGCGACGTGAATCTGGCAACACTTCTATACGCCAGTGTCTGTGACGCTCCTTTCAAGCCTGATGAATCGAGTCTAATAATGCCGTATGTTTTTTCCCTATCACTATGTTTTTGGTCGAAGCTCAATCGAGTAAGTTGCCACACACTGAATCACTGTCTAGTTTACATTCATTTCAAGTTTCACTTGGCGGAGTGACCGATTCAAAAGCTCCAGCGCTTTTATTTTCTCTTGATCTGCGATAAATGCGTGGCTGGTTGTCATGGCTTTATGGCTGAGAGCTCATAGTTGCAATAATCTGACTCTAATAAAGCAGGCTTTTCTTCGGTGAAAGGCTCCACTGCGCTTTTGTGTGTTTTACAAGTCAACTGTGGCAAAGGAGTTTGGGAAGAGGCTTATGTATGTGGACGGCACGCATTGCACTTCAAAGACGCAGAGAGGAACCTTTTCTGCTTTTCTGGACGCAGATCCACATTGTCCAAGAAATGATTGCGGGATCCAAGCAAGACAATCGTCTGAAGAGATCAAGACCTGCTTCTGCTCATTGCTCTCGAGAGCCCGTGATAGAAGACACTATAGGCAACGACCGGAGAGCACCAGGAACTCAATAAGTGAATTATACAATGCGATGTGATTGGCGTAATTACCTCGCTTTGGGCTAAATCAGTTGTGAAATACCTCTGACCTCTGTTTTCCCAGATTTTACTCCCATTAAAAGCAGTCGCTCTGTTCCCGTGCTGCTGTAGTTTTTACTTCCAGGAAAAAACCCAATGCTGCTTTTTGGCTGCATTTTCATTTGCTGGAAAAATGTCCCTTGGATTTTAAACTAAATCAAAATTATGAATCAGTATTCTTGATTATGTTATTTTAAACAAGTACTTCACTGGGAAACACTAATAAAATGTTTATGGGAATGATCATGTTGTTATTTTTAATTATGCGATGGTGATTTATACAGACAAGCACCAAAATAACAACAACAGCATCACAAAAATAGCAGGCAACGCTTTATTTTAAGGTGACGTAGTTACATGTTGCTTACTATAGTAATAACAGTAAATTATGCATAATTGCAAGTAACTAACCCTAAACCAAACCCTAACCGTAACTCTATAGTATGTACATATTAATTTTACTATTTTACTTGAGTAATTACAATGTAACTATGTCACCTTAAAATAAAATGTAACCTAATATCATAACAGTAGGGTCAGTGCATTTGTTAAACATGCTTTCAAAACGCTTTGAAATTTGATCCCTTAAAACTCATCTTTAATCAGGAAATTTACATATTTAAATATTTTTCCTTTCATGCCTTAAAATATCTTGAATGTAACTCGACACCCTCGCCTCATTTAGTATGCGTGGTTCTATGAATATGCAAATGAGCCCCGCCTCCACTCACTCACTCACTCAGAGATCCACTCGTTGACGATCACACGTTGATCTGATTGGTTACAAGGTAGTTTGTGACGTCAGAAACACCAGCGATTTCAAAGCGTGTTTTTGAGACTGTCTTTGGTTCACTGCAGTTTTAAGGAGAAAATACTCAGCAATGCTGTCGACTTATGAATTTACACATGCTTTGTCTTAAAGAATATTAAAAACACCACATAGACACATAAACAACATTAAAAGCTGGATTTTCACCATAGGGGGACTTTAAAACTTTCCTCATGGACACCTAATCATGGGAGAATTTTTTTTTTTTATTCACTACATTGTCACGATTTGGTTTGTTCATGTCATGTTCCATGTCTGTCATGTGATTCCCTGTTTGTCATGTGATCCTGCCATGTGTCTTGTCATTGGTTAATCGTCTATTCATTGTTCACAGGTGTCCCTTGTCTTGTCATTAGTCTGTGTATTTAAGCCCTCATGTTTGCCATGTGTCTTTGTCAAGTATTGTTTCCTGTTGTCCACTGTTTGTAAGTCTACGTTCCTGTTCATGTCTTGATTTTGAGTTCTTATATCTTACTGTTTACTCAGCTCTCACGGTGAGTTTCTGAAGTAAAACTGACGCTTCATCTTTTGTGTTATGTACAATAAACTTTATTAAACTCATCAGTATATGTTTGATCATCATTCGGACCTGGTCCGAAACAGCAGACTTGTAGGCTATTAATAGTGGATACATACAAGCAGATGACAAATACGTTATAACCGTAATTAAACTACTAAACTATACATGCTCCATCTCTATACAGCACTCTGACTCTATAGGCATTATTGTCCGACTCCGGGTCGAAATGAACACCGTTACTGAGAGTTTCTGATATTATTATCATCATTCTGTGAGATGAAATTGTGCTGAGACTGAGCGCGAGCTCTTGAAGCTCCGCCCCCTGTGCCGTGCTAATTTGCATTTAAAGGACACACACTAAAACAGCGCGTTTTTCTGAGCACCAAAAAATGACAATTTAAACATGCTGTAAAAAATGATCGGTTGGGTATTTTGAGCTGAAACTTCACATACACACTCTGGGGACATCAGAGACTTATTTTACATCTTGTGAAAAGGGGCGTAATATGGGACCTTTAATGTTTTTAGTTGCTTTTATCGCGTAGTAAAAATAAAAATCCAGGTATACACACCTAAATAAATTAGACATATACACATAAGAATTTTAATGTAGTCACTTCAGGACAAATTCAACTTTTAATGTCGTATCTGACACATGTAAGAGTTGCAGAATAAAAGCTTGCCACTGTGAAACGTTCTGCTCCAGTTGTGCTTGCAAAGTTTATTCCGATTGATCATCCGCATAAAACCGACAACATTATTAACTGTGATTACAACTGCTTTAGAAGCTCGCGATTATGGTTGCACGCTGGAGGTGTTCGGCCAAACACAGCGCACTGGGTCAGCTGGCCAATCAGAGCACTCGGGGCTTTTCAAGAGGCGGGGCTTTGTAGAAATCAGTGCGTTTCAGACAGACTGGGAATAGAGGTGCTGCAACAATGTACATTATGTGTTTTTTGAACATTTAAAGCATGTTAACCTATTTTATTACATCTAATAATCAAAATTATAAATTTTTAAAATAGCATCACATGACCCCTTTAAATCAGACAAACATCCAAATGTTTAGGTAAAAAGCATATTTGTGCATAAATGATACATGCTTTGATATTTTAAGTTACTAGGGTACAATTGTTTTTTGGGGTCGCTGTATGTAAATAACTCATAGATGAGCAAAACTTTAAGTAAAACTGTGGCAACAAAATCACTTATTAGGGATTAAAGCCATACGGATATGTAAATATTTATGCATATGTTTGTAAAATCCTCTCTCTTTGAGGTTTTGCATAACCTTGGAAATATCATAACAGTAGGGTTAGAGGTCCATGCACTTGTCCTGGCAAATGGATAAACAGTTTCAATTATATGAAAAGGTTTGGAACAATATGAGGATAAAGAAATTATTTTTGTCTTTAAAATGCCATAACCATTTCTTTAAAATGCACATACTGTATATGACTGATTATTGTCTCGTTTCTCAGGTGTAGGGTTCCTGCGCCACAGCAAGTGTCGTCTTCATCACCTCATCACAGTCTGACCCAAAACACTCACAACCTGCCCAGATACTCCAACCATCCCAGAACATCCCAGCCTGCGCTTCAGGACAGTACGTCACAGTTTTCTTTAATAACTTTAGTTTATTTCATGCATGAGGAAACAATTTACATGCACACTTATAATGCAATTATAATGGGCTTTTGGCAATATTGCAATTAATTTACCTGATGTTAACATAATACTTGGATTAAACTATTGCAATTAAGCCCATAATTGTATTAATGTGATGTACACCTATTTTAATTGCAATAAACAGACATTTAAACACTTTAAAGGTGCAGTTAGCGATTTCTGAGAAACGCTGTTGAAAATGGATCAGATAGAGCACAAAAAGCACTTGTAGCCAATCAGCAGTAAGGGGCGTGTCCACTCATGAGGGGGAGGTGCCTGTGTTGCATAGCATGTTTGTGAATTTGGGGGCGGAGCTATACAAATAGGGGTGTGGTCCTCTTAGGTAGGGGCGTGTTTGTTTTGGTGATTTCAAATATCAACAGCGTTTGTCAGAAATCGCTTACTGCACCTTTAATCGCATTGTGCTCGGACGTACATGCATGACTTGTGTTGTTCACTCAACTTCACTAATAAATATTCTGACGTTTTTTCCTCCATTCTGAATCACTTTTTTGGGGGGGGATAAAAAATGCTATTTTAAATGTGCTTTAAAAAAATCTCCAGGTTTGCTGTGCTTATTTGCAGGGCTACGCAATTATAATTTGTGTAATTATTTAATACAAATATAAAGAAATTATATCAAATACACATATATTATATATAGTGCTATTGTAATTTTTCACTGTAAAAGAAAAATTGAGTATTTAAGAAAGATAGTAATAATAATAACAACTAGTTTAATAACATAATAATAATAACTTTCATTTAACGTAAACCACACCATCCCGCTAGCTTGGCGCTGTTTTTTACTGCCTTTTTTTGTATCACATATTTTCATAGTCATCATAAATTAGGTATTATTCGAAAGCTTACGAACTCAAAATTCATCCTGTGAAAAATGTTTTGTAATTGGACATTTCGTTACCATGGAAACGGTGGTTTAAATTCTTTTAGCTGGCTCCTCCCCTAGTGGGCGTCATCAGGTTTCATATTAAATTTTTTTTTAACTACTTTATTATTTAAAACCTTTTCTAATCTTGAAAAACTACATATCGTTGGAAAGGTCTGAGTCTCAGGGTTCCATATTTGGAGACTATTTTTTGATAGAAGTGATACTTGGACAGAGATATATTAATTTGTAGCAGGAAAATGCATCAAAAGAATTCAATTGAATGTAGGTGACACCCGGTGGATATTTTTGGTACAGCATATAAACAAAAACTCATAGGAACTTAATTTTTTGTGATATCAAAGTTCAAATTTGGAACACAGATTGGTTAGATATATGGCTTTGATTTTATAGTAAAAATTATTTTGTAAAATATATATATTATATAAAATATAAAATGTTTAGTACAGTACATTTGATTTACAGTAAATCTAAACTTCCATAACTTTTTCATACTTTCATTTTTTGAAGCTTTCACTTCATTCAATAATCTGCTGAGTGTCTTCTATAAAACAAGACCATAAATAGGTCTATATTCCAAAGCATTCTTGAATTACAACCATTTAAGTTTGGATAGTGCATTTTCACGCCTATTCTCAAAAAAGGGGGTGACAGTTGAGCTTCATATTTGTCAAAAAGCGCTTCTCATTACAAGTATGTGAAGATGTTTGGTGTATGTTTTCGTTCCCAAATGCGCATTAAAGCGACTCAAACTCAAAGAAGATGCAGATGGAGACGCTGCAGACCCCGGCGGAGTTGCTCACATGTAAATGAACACGTGCCTGAAACACGCAGCGCATATACACGGCCATATCACCATTTCAGCTTTTATTTTAATTAATAGTGCAGGTGGCAGATCCGTGTGGCACCTGACACTATATATAAGCTCATTTACATATAAGCCATATGTGCAGTAAAGCAGACGCAGAATGCATATTTAAGATGTGACCGTAAGCGGAGAACGAATGATTCACAAATGTGTCCTTCCGTTCTCAGAGCAACAGATGGCAGATGTCTGTCAGGCCGAGGAAAAAATATATCCATCTAATGCATGTAAAAATCTCATCGTACAGTTTTTCCAAGCTATAATAAGGAAATATCATTAATTCTGCATGCAATCTTAAATTAAGGACATAATAGATCAATTTTGGATGTTGTGGGTAATGTTTCTTCATCAACACTCAGGTTTCTCTGGTGACGCCCGGACCGTGTTCTCATACACTGACTCACCGCAGGAAGACAAGCAGATTTCTTCCTTTTCCATGATGCAGATGCCCATGTTTGAGGAACATCTGGGCTCCTCAGAGCCCGAGCTCGACCTGGTCCACAGAACCATCACTGGTAAAAACACAAACAAATACTGTAAAGCATCATGATATGCACTGCAGAATCTGACTTATTATGTTCATCTTTCTTTAGTGTGCTTAAAAAAATCCAGCTTTTAATGTTGTTTATATGTTTATGTGGTGTTTTTAATATGCTTTAAGACAAATCATGTGTAAATTCATAAGTCGACAGCATTGCTGAGTATTTTCTCCTTAAAACTGCAGTGAACCAAAGACAGTCTCAAAAACACGCTTTGAAATCGCTGGTGTTTCTGACGTCACAAACTACCTTGTAACCAATCAGATCAACGTGTGATCGTCAACGAGTGGATCTCTGAGTGAGTGAGTGGAGGCGGGGCTCATTTGCATATTCATAGCACCGCGCATACTAAATGAGGCAAAGGGTGTCGAGTTACATTCAAGATATTTTAAGACATGAAGATTTTTTTTCAAGGAAAAAAACTTTTAAATACGTCATTTTTGTGATCAAAGATGAGTTTTTAAGTGTTAAAATGAATGACTACGGGGGACTTTAATTATATGAAAACTATTTTGAAAGCAGTTTGACAAATGCAAATGCTGTTATATTGTTACACTTTATTTTAAGGTGACGTAGTTACATTGTAATTACTCAAATAAGTCCTGAGTAAAATGATTGACTACAGGGGGACTTTAATGTAGCTGTTTTTAAATATGAAAAAGCTCCGCAAAGTTACAAAGTCTGTCTATATCAGCGTCAGTGTTTCTGAACTCCTGAAACGACTCCATTGTAATCTTGAGTTTCTTCCGGGAACAAACACGTCACAATATTCCTCATTATAATAATTAATATAAACTCGAAGCGCTCAACCAATCACAACACACTGCTCCAGCCGACCAATCAGAGCACAGTGTGCTTTTCAGGAGGAGGGGCTTCATAGGGACAGGAAGTAAACAGAGCGTTACTGACAGACTGGGAAGAGAGGAGCCGCAACAATGGAGAATATGAGGAAAATAATCAACATTCAAGCAGGAAAACCTGTTCTAGTAGAGTAGAAAAACAAGAAGGGCATAATATGGCCTCTTTAACGGCCAAAGACTATTCAAGGCAAACTAGAAACCTTTTTAAAAATGTCCATTTTTGTACTTTCTGAATAAAAACGTTGCCCATTATCGTGTGTTTGTGACAACAGTGTTCGACTGCCAAACCGGACCGGAGCAGTTTCTGGGAGAAGCGGTGCCTTCGCTGTCGGAGGACAATTATCTTCACATCCCGAGATGCCCGAGCCGGATCTCATGCGTCTTTACTGAGGGATGAAGGTTTCCTCTCAGCAACCCAAACAACTTACTCGCGTTGTTTAAAGAACTTTCCTCGTGGAGACACTTAATCATGGGAGAAACTGGACATTTAAGCCAAACTTAAACTGTAAATATGTCAAAGCAAGTGTTTTTATCTGTGCGTAAAACATCACTTTTCTTCATCATGTGTGCTCATTTCCAAACATATATCTGTTCTTTTATTTCAAACCAGATGAGCGTATTTTCTGCCAAATGTTTAGCTTAAAAAGCATGTTTCCTAACACTAAATGACATGCTTTGATATTTTAAAAGGGTATACATGTTTTTTAATGCCACTGTATGTACAGCGAATAAGCAAAACTATAAATATACCCCCCAATACAAAATGCACTTAACACAGATTTAAAGCCATGCCGATATGCAAATATTTATGCGTATGTTTGTAAAGTGTTATCTGCTAAAAAAAATCATCTTTGAATATTAAGGTTTGCATAAACTTGTTCGTATCAATGTGTATTTTGGGGATAAAATGTTTAGATTCCTCCAAACAGACCAGAATGTCAAAACATCATTGCTTTTACTTTAATACTTTGTTGTCATGCTCTAATCTCAGTAATCTGTTAACATTAAATTGGATGATTTTACTTGGAAAAACATTGTATACAAACGTTTTTGCAAGATAAAAAATTATAATATTTGTTGTAAAAAGGTTTAATTTAAGGGGTTACTGATCTTATTGACTTTTATTTTTTATACATTTTAACACGGTGGCCCATTTAAAAGAGATACAGAAATTGAAAAAGTGAAAAATACAAAAATACATAAAACACTATCCAATAGTAAAATGAAAGAAAATAAGGTTTTTTTCTTCTTATACAACAGGGAATAAGTAAAAGTTTCATCAGTTCACCCTCAATGCCTCAGTATATATATACTAATAGGTGTCCACCCTTGTATTAAAATGTCCAGTTTCAGTTGGAGTTGGGTAGTCATGTTCCATTTTGTAAATAGACATAAGTTTTTCTCTCGGTTGACTCATTTTGGTGGGTGTGGCTTCATCCAGTTGTAATGGTTTTTCGTGCTCATAGTAGGAGTACATGCAAAATATATATCTGGTTTTGACTACAAAAATCTTGGGGTATTCCTTAAAGCAAAAAAAATGCGAGGGAGTAAAACGCAGGTCTACATGCAAAATGTTCATAATCTCAATCTGATTGACTTTATTCAGCAGAATTCATCAAAAGTGAGGCTGATTTTTGAGTACAAGGGAAAGTGGTTTCTGGTTTGACGCACAAGCCCCGCCCTTCTTTCTCATCTCAACCAGTCCTGCTTTCAAAAGCCCCGCCCACTCATCGTTGGTCGCCTCCTATTGGTGGTTTACACAACCCACGATAATCGTTTATATCATTAACAACAAATGTTTGCGTTCGCAGTCCCTTTTAGATCATTTTTTCCTCAGTACTTTTTATAAATAATAAATCAGCCTCAAATTATTTTCAAAAATAGAGGCCATAAAGAGGACTCCTCCCTCCCATCACCGCTGGCCCCGCCCCTTCACTGAACGTCAGGTTCGGTTGTCCACAGAGCTTTATATATAAGCCCCGCCTCTTTCCGCAGCGTCAAGTTAGTTTACGCGGCGAGCTTTATAGCAACCGTTGCCCCGAGTTGCAGCGCCATAGTCACCGTAGTCCTGGCGACTGTAACCCACCAACAATAACAACAACAACCTCCTCCTCTCCTCTCTCCATCCTTACACCACCTTCCTCTCATCCTCATCCTCATCCACACCAGTCCAGGTGAATATTTCAATATTAACATCTCGTTTCCAAAGTGTGTTCACTGTCTAACCGCTTGCGTGATGGTTGTGGCTTTGTGTTTCTGTTTGAATACCGGAGTAAAATCTCCTGAGCTTGTGTTGTTTGTGAAGGTTTTACGGCTGTCGTTTTATTCTCTGACGGTTTATTCCGTTTCTATTGATGCGGCGCGTCCAGATGTTTCGCTCCTCATCTGCTTTATGTATTAAAAACCTGAGAAGCGAACGACATCTGTCGGCGTTTGAATAGTGCTAATTGATAAATATGTGTTTAATGATGTGGAAACGCGATGAAACCGCTGTTGTATTGAAGCGCAGCATCATTTTCTCACGATGCAGGTGTTGCTAAGCGGCTAATGTTAGCATGATGAGCCCGAATGCAGCGATTCTTTATCACACTTTCGGTTTAGGAATCAAAATCATATCTTGTGAGTATTTTCGTGCTTTTAGTCGTTTAACACGATCTTCAAGTTGTATATTTCAGTCGTTTTGATCGCTGGGTGTTGTTTTATCGTTAGCCTCAGACGCTCATTTGTAAACGAAACAATGAATTTTCTCTTGAGTCAGGTGTTTGTGTTTGTATTTTCCGCTGATAAATGCTAATGGAGGGTTTTAGGTGTGATTCTGTGGGGTATAATGACACATATGAAGATTATCTGTCTGTCTTCTATTGTTATAAAGCAGGAGTTACTCTTGCTAAGCTATTGGCCCTCTGTGATCGTGCTCAATCATGTCGTGCTCCCTATTTAGGGGCCTTAATGGGCATCATCATGCACCCTAAACACAATCTCCTGAGCTGCCTATCTGGACCTGTTTTAGGGCATCGTACACTAGCATCTCTGTCTATGTAGGCAGCTCATTAGATGATTGTGTTATTATCACACTGATTATTTGCACAGCTGTGCAAAATCCACCTGTTTATTGGCAGATTCATTTATAACAATATTAGTAGGGCTGGGCATTGACACATTTCATTTTCAATTCACAAGCTTGCAATTCTGATCTTGATTCCTTATGGATTTATGTAAATTTTTCTTCAAGCAAAAAAACTTTTATATATATATATAATGCTGTAAACTATACAAGGATTGAACCTATTACCATATTATTACAGGTTAAAATAATGTTATAATAACTTTTTAATGCCATAATTTTAATTCCACTCCAATACATAAACATTTAAACGGTGGCCGTCTTAAACTTGATTTCATGAAGGATTTATTCAAACACATTTAATATTGAAGAACAGGTTGAGTAAAAATGTAATGAATTTAAAGTGCATATTCTAATCAAAATGCTCCTCTAGAGTTATTTTTCTAGTTGACTTAGTTTATGGTCATCGAATGGCTTTAAGTGACATTATTGTTCTCCAGCAGTTTTATTGACGTCTTTCCGCAGTTGAAACACTGATTGATGGATTGCATGAGACATGATTGATTTCATAAGTTGTTCTGTATCTTTCAATGTTCCAGGATTTGAAACCTGAGACTTTGTTTCATATCAAAACCGGATTGGATGACAGGAGTTACAAATAATGTTTAGTGAAGTTCTGTTCATTCATCGGTTGAAAATAGACTAAAAGATCAATCTTGTGATTTAAGAATCAATGTCAGTTCATCAAAACGAGAATCGAGAAATCAATATTTTCAACTCAGCCCTGCATATTAGTGTTTACCATCACTTATTGAATGTTGGCTGGTTCAGATTCAAATTCAGATTTGTTGGCACTTCTAGCATATTGCCGAAGTATTTATATTACAAGATCTGCACGATTACTCTTAATTTAATCATGATCGCGTTCATTTAGTTATTTCTGTTCCTCTCAATTATTTAACTCTTTCCCCGCCAGCGTTTTTTCTCCAAAGATTACAGCGTGTGTCAGCATCAGCAATGCTTCTATCGCTTGTTTTTGCTTCTTATTCTCTTATTCTTCTCTTTCAGAAGATGTGTAATAGCGCATCCAAAATTATATAAAAATTATCGGTTATCGGTATCTGCCAAAATGTTCATATCGGTGCATCTCCATTATCATTAATATTAGGAATTTTTCTGGAGTTTTAACTTTTGAGGGAAGCTTCTTAAGGTTTTACAGTTTTATAATGTAGAGAGATAACGTAAAAATAAACCTTGCAAACGAGTTGTTTTCTTTATTTGTGCTTGAGTTAAAGTGCAATAATTTTGATGAAATTTAAAAAGAACAATAATGGATAGGCCTACTTATTATTATTATTATTATTATTATGGGTAAATGAGAAAATGCGGGGAAGGTTGTGGAAATGAAAATACGTCCTAAATCATATTGCAGTGATGTTGCCGCTCCAGCGTATTGAGACGGTATTATAGTAAACCCTACTTCACAACCCAACCCGACAGTGTTTTAATAATCTCACTTTTGTTTATAGGACTCAGCAGGAGCATCATCATGTGTTCATGGCCATCCACAATCTGTGTTCTCTCATCTGACACGTTTTTCAGATATTTGACGCCGGCCAATTTGGCTACTAAATTTTTAAGTTACCGGCCATTCAGAACTTCTACTAGCCAAAGAAAAGAAAAAAGAAGAAGAAATAAACCAGATTAACTAAGTCACAGCTTGTAAAATTTGGATTTCATTCATTAATTTCTTATTCAAACAAAGTCCTGTCATCCAGCATCATCTCCTCTTTCATCCTTTTCACCATAAATGTGTTTCAGGAGGACAGATCAGTACAGGACAAACATCATCAAAAATTAGGATGCTGGAAAATAATGTATTTTCTGTTCACCAAATGCTTATTAATTTTCGCTATTGCTTCAGTGCAAATGAACATGCGCGTCGTTATTTGTTGCGTAGTGACGTGTGTGTGTGTGTGTGTGTGTGTGTTCAAGTAAGCCAGATATGAGCAGATTCTGCGCGATACGTTGTATTAATATATCATGATGACTCGAGTATTTCTGCTAAATCTGTGCAGATTTGTCTTACACGAACGTCCCAGAAAAGTGAGTAAATATAATAAGTAGCACGGCAGATTGGCTCGAGATCTGACAGCGTGACCCGCCAATGATGATTTTTACCCGCGTTTGTCGAGTGTTGATTTCATTCAAACCCTGTCTGTAATATATAGGCTAATGCAGGAGATGCAAAGAAATGCTGATCTGTGAATGAGCCTGGAGATGATGATTTTGAATAGAAACAAACATTGAATCCCTTCTTAACAGAAGCTCTGCTGGCCAGTGTTGGCTCAGTGTTGGCTCAGTGTTGGCTCAGTGTTGGCTAAGTGTTGGTTCAGTGTTGGCTCAGCGTTGGCTCAGCGTTGGCTCAGCGTTGGCTAAGTGTTGGCTCAGTGTTGGCTCAGTGTTGGCTCAGTGTTGGCTCAGTGTTGGCTCAGTGTTGGCTCAGTGTTGGCTCAGCGTTGGCTCAGCGTTGGCTCAGCGTTGGCTCAGTGTTGGCGCAGTGTTGGCTCAGTGTTGGCTCAGCGTTGGTTCAGTGTTGGCTCAGTGTTGGCTCAGTGTTGGCTCAGTGTTGGCTAAGTGTTGGTTCAGTGTTGGCTCAGTGTTGGCTCAGTGTTGGCTCAGCGTTGGCTCAGCGTTGGCTCAGTGTTGGCTCAGTGTTGGCTCAGTGTTGGCTAAGTGTTGGTTCAGTGTTGGCTCAGTGTTGGCTCAGCGTTGCCTCAGCGTTGGCTCAGCGTTGGCTCAGCGTTGGCTCAGCGTTGGCTCAGCGTTGGTTCAGTGTTGGCTCAGCGTTGCCTCAGCGTTGGCTCAGCGTTGGCTCAGTGTTGGCTCAGCGTTGGCTAAGTGTTGGTTCAGCGTTGGCTCAGCGTTGGCTCAGTGTTGGCTAAGTGTTGGCCCAGTGTTGGCTCAGCGTTGCCTCAGCGTTGGCTCAGCGTTGGCTCAGCGTTGGCTAAGTGTTGGTTCAGTGTTGGTTCAGTGTTGGCTCAGCGTTGGCTCAGCGTTGCCTCAGCGTTGGCTAAGTGTTGGTTCAGTGTTGGCTCAGCGTTGGCTCAGTGTTGGCTCAGCGTTGGCTCAGCGTTGACTCAGCGTTGACTCAGCGTTGACTCAGTGTTGGCTCAGCGTGACCTGGCGGTTGCTGCTAGTTTATAAGGGCCGTGTCAGCGGCAGAAGTTGACGATGGATGCAGAAATGTGAGCTATCTTCATGTTCCACCGCGGCACCTGAACTAACCCCGGAGGGTTTCCTAGGGTTGCATCAGGGTCCTCTGCGAGATCAAGTCGCGTCTCGCTTCCCTGTGGTCTTCATTACGGCCCGAGGAACACGTGCTGGTGGAGACCGGAGAGAGGCAGCATGGGATAGCGCTCCATCCAACCTGAAGAACTGATGAGATCCTGGAGTTACACACTGATTTCAGTGCGAGTCAAAGTTAGAGATGCACCGATATGAACATTTTGGCCGATACCGATAACCAATAATTCTTTATACTTGAAAGCCGAATAACCGATATATTGGCCAATAAATTTAAATCAAAATTTTTATATAATTTGTGAGAGCCTAATTACAAAAGTCTCATAATTAAAAGACACGTCCCAAACACACAATTATAATGATATTCTAATTATAATTTCATGTAGCTGATATAACACACTTGCGCTGCATATGTTGACCTTAACTGTATTTTCCTTTTTTCAAGTGATTTCAAACATATTTCAAGCAGTTCATAACCATCATGTTGAACAGTGCGCATTTGAAGAGTCTCAGCTGAAGGAAATAATACATTATCAGCTTTAATATATCGGAGAAATTTTCTTACCAGGCAGATAACGATAACATTAAAAATGAACATATATCGGTCGATACCGATATAGTGACCGATATATCGTGCATCCCTAGTTAAAGTTGGGGGATTGGAAAGATGTGTTGCATCTTCTCAACATCCAACTAATGAATTTTGAAATGAAATGAAATGTTATTCCAGGTGTTTCGGATTATTTTCTGTCGTTCAACCCCCCTCCCCCCCACACTATAGTCTGCTAATGCCAAACCAAGAGGACATGATGTCAGAAAGCCCCAGTTATCAGCTCGGCCAGGTGTGGAGTTGAAGCGGGGCCGTGCCGGGGCCGTGCCGGTGCCACCTGTCCACAGTATCCGGTTGCTTTCCAATCGCTTTAAGAGATACTGATTGAGTAAATAATTCATATCCATTTCATTTCAAGCTAAACCCATTGAGGTTCACGGCTCACGAGCGTGTGGGCGGATGCTGCTCGGGAAAAAAATATACAGGTTTTTTTTTAAATCAAGATTAATCAAGACTCAACTTTATTTAGCCCTATTATAGTGTGTGTGTGTTTTAATCTTAATCACCCCTGGCAATGCTAAATATACATCAGCTACTGACATCGCTTTGATTGTTACTGTATTCGGTACATTTCTGTTTCATGCTCAGTCGCTGCTGTTGAGTGGTTTTGTGTTTGTTTGGAATATAACGGTGGGTTTTTCCGTAGCCGATTCCAATATAAGTCTGGAGATTTTATTATTGTGCTGATCTGAATAATGGTTATATTGTCTTCTGAAGAGTTGTAGTTGTGTGAATGTGACACTATGCAGCCGTGTACAAATAGTGAAGTCCAGTTGTTCTTAATGACCCTACAAGTTCAATTAGCTAAGCCATCAAAAAAATGAGGGAAAAACAAAACACTAAACTTACTCATTTATCTGACACAATTATTTGGCAAAAAAAGGCAAACTACAGGCACAGGTTTTATTTCACAAAGCAATATTATACTATGGTTTTCTCTTGTTTTTGCATGCATTCATAATGTCTTTGTACAACATCCTGGCCAAAAAAATGGGGTTGCACAATTTCTTTCTTTCTTTATAAAGCACAATTTAATACAATAACAGCTGCCAAAAATTGCTGTACAAAGAACTTAAATATAATATTAATGGGTAACACTTTATTTTACAGTGTCCTTGTTATATGTTACATGTACTTACTGTAGTAATAACAGTAAATTATGCATAATTACATGCAACTAACCCTCAAACAAAATGTAACCCTATAGTAAGTACATGTAGTTAATTATTATTACTCAGTGCTTAAATATATAATTACACTGTAACAATGACACCTTAAAATAAAGTGTAACCTACTAATGATACATAAACCAAATGATACAACAATAGCATAAACACAAATTGAAGGTAAAACTTGCCTCGCACCTAATGGAGATTAAAAGCTCGGGATATGCATGTTTCATTGCGTTCTCATCACAAATAAAACAATACGTACGTTGGTCTTAAGGCACATTGACCCCTGACCCCTGACTCGTGGGGGAGAGGCAGCGCTGGGTCTTTGTTCCCGCAGCATCGAGTGAGCGTTTGCGCTGGGTTAAGTGGGCCACAGGGGAGCGTGTGAACGACGGAGGTGAAGTCAGCTGGGTGGGGGTGTTCAGACAGGTGCCTGTTTATACGCCACCACAGGGGTCAGGTGGGTTAGGCCACACGATACACAGAACGTTACACCGGACATCCAGTGCAGGAAATCTATAAAGCCAAACATTGACACTATAGACAACTTTATAGACACTATACACGATTATTAACATGATAAAAGTCTGAAGTGGAGAATATTCTAGTTGTCTGAAATGTTTTTTTGATGATGTTTTTGTTCTCGGCGGTCTGTAATTTACTGTGCAGAATACACAGTGAACTTGTCATTGTGAACCCTGTGTTTAATGCATTTACGGTCACTGTTTAGTTTGTGATGTTTGGGTTAGGATGAGGACATGTCACATGTTTCATAGATAGAAAGTGTGCTGAAATACTGAGTTTGACTGGACCAACTCATTACTTTTCATTTTAAGTTGATCTGTTTATTTCACTATGCTAATTAGGCAGTTGGTTAGTTGCATGTGAGCATTTGCATTTACCTTATTATTTATTTACTGTGCTAAGTAATCAAATTTTTTTTTTTGCATTTGATAAATATTTGAATTTACTGTGGTATTTATTTATTTATTACACTATGGTAATTACACTGTTGGTTAGTTGCATGTAATAATTTGCATTTACCGTAGTATTTATTTATTTATTCACTATCGGGGTTCGACATTAAGCCTTGTCGTTGTCACAGTTGTGTTCGGTTTAGTTTTTCATTGGACTTGTCATATCACCTGTGTTCAGTTAATCATCATCATCATCATCTATATCACCTGTGTTCTGTTAATCAGTGTCAACTGTGTGTGTATTTAAGTTCTCTGTTCAGTCCGTCTTTGTCCGATCTCTGTCGTGTGTGTGTGTGTGTGTGTGTGTGTGTGTGTGTGTGTGTGTGTGTGTGTGTGTGTGTGTGTGTGTGCCTGTTCTGCTGTCCTGTGTTTAATTACAAATACACCTTCGTTTTGGAAATATATCGTCGTCTGCCTTCCTGCAACCCACCGTGACAGTTGTGTGTTTGTCCTTTAGACAAGTAGATCAGTCATTCACTTGTCTGGAAAAAATAGGATTTTTTTATGTTGGAAATATCATTTATTCTGAAGCAATATTCTCATGTCAGCTTTGACATATTTAATCCTCTGGTGCTCTTCGTGTGGTGTTTTTTATTATTGTTTCAGTGAAATAAAAGTTTTTATTTAATATTTTGTATTTTTAGGGGATTTAATGCCATTAAATTATATTTATGCAGTAGTTATTCACTTTCTAAGCATACTGTAGAGCTGAAAATGAAATTTCCATCTTAAACTGAATTAAATCTTGAATACTTGAGAGCACAGGCTGAAGTTTTTCAAAGACACGGCAAATTGTTGCTGAAGTGAATGCATTTAAAAAAGTGAACTTATTTATTGTTTAACTTATTGATAATTTATTGTTAAGAAAACTGCACAAAAAGACTATTTTTGATAGATACTAAATCAAAGTGATTATTCTAAGTAAGCTGTGTTTCAAATTTGAGCTCAAAAAATGAGCTTTCAGTCAGATTTTGTTTGGCCGCAGTACCAAACGTGTCCACTAGACGAAATTCATATCCCATTCATTTCCAACCATTTTTGACCGTGAACAGAGCACAAGTGTGTCTATATTTTTCAGAACCATTAAGAATTATGTCTATGATTTCTATTTATTTTTTGCTCAAAAGGGGAATAAATGTATTATAACTACTGCATAAATATAATTTAGTACCATAAAATCCCCTAAAAATATCAAATACAAATAATTTTTTTTCTTTTTGTTTAGTTTTTTTGACCGACACTCTAGAGGATATAGGGGACAACATACAAGTCTGTTTAAGGAAGGATTGTGAGGGAAAAAATTCAATTAAGACTTAAATTCACCCAGTTTGGAGTTAATAAGTAATAGTCCTGCATCATGTTTAAAGGTGATGCTAATAAAACAACAGTTGATGGGGATCCACAACGTAAAAACGTTGTCTCTGAATAGTTTGTTGTGGATGAAGTCTGTTGACTCAGTGTGTGTGCACTGGAAATGTGGGTGATTATGTGCGAGTCAGGAATGCTGGGTAATCAGGCGTTAGGGCTGAGGGGGAGGTGAAGAGAACAACACCACCTGAACCCTTCAGGTAAATGAGGAGCGGAAGAAGCGGAGGTGCAGGAGACTCTGGGGAAAGATAATTAACCTGGAGAGACCTGATCATGGAAACATACGCTCCAGTGTTTACCTGCAGCGAGAACCAGACAAACGCACAGGTTTCCTCTCAGTACTGTAGTGCTGCAGAGAGAAACCTGCAGACACCATTAAATATTAACTTCATTTATTGCTTTGGGTACGGGCAGCGTTCTCCACTCATTGACCTGCTCAGAACACACAGATAACCTCATCACTGATGTGTGTTTGTGTAAGCAGAGGACTGGAAGTGACCCAGCTTGATCAAAAAAATAAATAAAACTATATCACTACTATAATAAATTATATCCCGGCTCTTCCAAGCTTTGTAATGGCATTAAATAGTGCCTGTGTTTTTTAAGCTCCAAAAAGCACATCCATCCATCAGAAAAGTAACCCATACGACTCCAGCGGGTTAATAAATGCCTTCTGAAGCGAAGCCATGGGTTTTTGTGCGGTTGTTCAGGAGAGAGTCGAGTTCTAGCGGTAGGGTGACCTCTGACCCCATCCTCTTCTCTTATCAAAATACTCAGACATTTTTCTTTAAAACTTCTCTTTTTGAGGGCCGTCCACACCAACGAACGATAACTATATTTGTGTCCACACCAACAAACGATAACTATATTTGCGTCCACACCAACGAACGATAACTATATTTGCGTCCACACCAACGAACGATAACTATATTTGTGTCCACACCAACAAACGATAACTATATTTGCGTCCACACCAACGAACGATAACTATATTTGCGTCCACACCAACGAACGATAACTATATTTGCGTCCACACCAACGAACGATAACTATATTTGCGTCCACACCAACGAACGATAACTATATTTGCGTCCACACCAACGAACGATAACTATATTTGCGTCCACACCAACAAACGATAACTATATTTGCGTCCACACCAACGAACGATAACTATATTTGCGTCCACACCAACGAACGATAACTATATTTGCGTCCACACCAACAAACGATAACTATATTTGTGTCCACACCAACAAACGATCACTATATTTGTGTCCACACCAACAAACGATAACTATATTTGCGTCCACACCAACAAACGATAACTATATTTGCGTCCACACCAACAAACGATAACTATATTTGCGTCCACACCAACGAACGATAACTATATTTGCGTCCACACCAACGAACGATAACTATATTTGCGTCCACACCAACAAACGATAACTATATTTGCGTCCACACCAACAAACGATAACTATATTTGCGTCCACACCAACAAACGATAACTATATTTGCGTCCACACCAACGAACGATAACTATATTTGCGTTCACACCAACGAACGATAACTATATTTGCGTCCACACCAACGAACGATAACTATATTTGCGTTCACACCAACGAACGATAACTATATTTGCGTTCACACCAACAAACGATAACTATATTTGCGCCCACACCAACGAACGATAACTATATTTGCGTCCACACCAACAAACGATAACTATATTTGCGTCCACACCAACGAACGATAACTATATTTGCGTCCACACCAACAAACGATAACTATATTTGCGTCCACACCAACGAACGATAACTATATTTGCGTCCACACCAACAAACGATAACTATATTTGCGTCCACACCAACGAACGATAACTATATTTGCGTTCACACCAACGAACAATAATTATATTTGAGTTCACACCAACGAACGATAACTATATTTGCGTCCACACCAACAAACGATAACTATCTTTGCGTCCACACCAACGAACGATAACTATATTTGCGTCCACACCAACAAACGATAACTATATTTGCGTCCACACCAACGAACAATAATTATATTTGAGTTCACACCAACGAACGATAACTATATTTGCGTCCACACCAACAAACGATAACTATCTTTGCGTCCACACCAACGAACGTTAACTATATTTGCGTTCACACCAACGAACGATAACTATATTTGCGTCCACATCAAAGAACGTTAACTATATTTGCGTCCACACCAACAAACGATAACTATATTTGCGTCCACATCAACGAACAATAACTATATTTGCGTCCACACCAACGAACGATAACTATATTTGCGTCCACACCAACAAACGATAACTATATTTGCGTCCACACCAACGAACGTTAACTATATTTGCGTCCACACCAACAAACGTTAACTATATTTGCGTCCACACCAACAAACGTTAACTATATTTGCGTTCACACCAACGAACGATAACTATATTTGCGTCCACACCAAAGAACGATAACTATATTTGCGTCCACACCAACAAACGATAACTATATTTGCATCCACATCAACGAACAATAACTATATTTGCGTCCACACCAACGAACGATAACTATATTTGCGTCCACACCAACAAACGTTAACTATATTTGGGTCCACATCAACAAACGATAACTATATTTGTGTTCACCAACGAACGTTAACTATATTTGCGTCCACACCAACAAACGATAACTATATTTGCGTCCACATCAACAAACGATAACTATATTTGCGTTCAGACCAATGAACAATAACTATTTTTGCGTCCGCACCAACGAACGATAACTATATTTGTGTTCACCAACGAACGTTAACTATATTTGCGTCCACGCCAACAAACGATAACTATATTTGCGTCCACATCAACAGACGATAACTATATTTGCGTTCAGACCAATGAACAATAACTATATTTGCATCCACACCAACGAACGACAACTATATTTGTGTTCAGACTAACGAACGATAACTATATTTGCGTCCACACCAACGAACGATAACTATATTTGCGTACACACCAACAAACGATAACTATATTTGCGTCCACACCAACGAACGTTCACTATATTTGCGTCCACACCAACAAACGTTAACTATATTTATGTCCACAACAAAGAACGATAACTATATTTGCGTTCACCAACGAACGTTAACTATATTTGCGTCCACACCAACAAACGATAACTATATTTGCGTCCACACCAACAAACGTTAACTATATTTGCGTTCACACCAACGAACGAGAACTATATTTGCGTTCACACCAACAAACGATAACTATATTTGCGTCCACACCAACGAACGATGACTATATTTGCGTTCACACCAACGAACGATAACTATATTTGCGTCCACACCAACAAACGATAACTATATTTGCGTCCACACCAACGAACGTTAAGTATATTTGCGTTCACACCAACGAACGATAACTATATTTGCGTCCACACCAAAGAACGCTAACTATATTTGCGTTCACCAACGAACGTTAACTATATTTGCGTCCACACTAACAAACGATAACTATTTTTGCGTCCAAATCAACGAACAAAAACTATATTTGCGTCCACACCAACGAACGATAACTATATTTGCGTCCACACCAACAAACGATAACTATATTTGTGTTCACCAACGAACGTTAACTATATTTGCGTCCACACCAACAAACGATAACTATATTTGCGTCCACATCAACGGACGATAACTATACTTGCGTCCACACCAACAAACGATAACTATATTTGTGTTCACCAACGAACGTTAACTATATTTGCGTCCACACCAACAAACGATAACTATATTTGCGTCCACACCAACAAACGATAACTATATTTGCATCCACACCAACGAACGACAAATATATTTGTGTTCACACTAACGAACGATAACTATATTTGCGTCCACACCAACGAACGATAACTATATTTGCGTCCACACCAACAAACGATAACTATATTTGCGTCCACACCAACGAACGTTCACTATATTTGCGTCCACACCAACAAACGTTAACTATATTTATGTCCACACCAAAGAACGATAACTATATTTGCGTTCACCAACGAACGTTAACTATATTTGCGTCCACACCAACGAACGATAACTATATTTGCGTCCACACCAACGAACGATAACTATATTTGCGTCCACACCAACAAACGTTAACTATATTTGCGTTCACACCAACGAACGAGAACTATATTTGCGTTCACACCAACAAACGATAACTATATTTGCGTCCACACCAACGAACGATAACTATATTTGCGTTCACACCAACGAACGATAACTATATTTGCGTCCACACCAACAAACGATAACTATATTTGCGTCCACACCAACGAACGTTAACTATATTTGCGTTTACACCAACGAACGATAACTATATTTGCGTCCACACCAAAGAACGATAACTATATTTGCGTCCACACCAACAAACGATAACTATATTTGCGTCCAAATCAACGAACAACAACTATATTTGCGTCCACACCAACGAACGATAACTATATTTGCGTCCACACCAACAAACGATAACTATATTTGCGTCCACACCAACGAACGTTAACTATATTTGCGTCCACACCAACAAACGTTAACTATATTTGCGTTCACACCAACGAACGATAACTATATTTGCGTCCACACCAACGAACGATAACTATATTTGCATTCACCAACGAACGTTAACTATATTTGCGTCCACACCAACAAACGATAACTATATTTGCGTCCACATCAACGAACAATAACTATATTTGCGTCCACACCAACGAACGATAACTATATTTGCGTCCACACCAACAAACGTTAACTATATTTGGGTTCACACCAATGAATGATAACTATATTTGCGTCCACACCAACAAACGATAACTATATTTGCGTCCACACCAACAAACGTTAACTATATTTGGGTTCACACCAATGAATGATAACTATATTTGCGTCCACACCAACGAACGATAACTATATTTGCGTCCACACCAACGAACGATAACTATATTTGCGTCCACACCAACGAACGATAACTATATTTGCGTTCAGACCAATGAACAATAACTATATTTGCATCCACACCAACGAACGATAACTATATTTGCGTCCACACCAACGAACGATAACTATATTTGCGTCCACACCAACGAACGATAACTATATTTGCGTTCAGACCAATGAACAATAACTATATTTGCATCCACACCAATGAATGATAACTATATTTGCGTCCACACCAACAAACGATAACTATATTTGCGTCCACACCAACAAACATTAACTATATTTGGGTTCACACCAATGAATGATAACTATATTTGCGTCCACACCAACGAACGATAACTATATTTGCGTCCACACCAACGAACGATAACTATATTTGCGTCCACACCAACAAACGTTAACTATATTTGGGTTCACACCAATGAATGATAACTATATTTGCGTCCACACCAACGAACGATAACTGTATTTGCGTCCACACCAACGAACGATAACTATATTTGCGTCCACACCAACTAATGATAACTATATTTGCGTCCACACCAACAAACGATAACTATATTTGCGTCCACACCAACAAGCGATAACTATATTTGCGTCCACACCAACTAATGATAACTATAGTTGCGTCCACACCAACAAACGATAACTATATTTGCGTCCACACCAACAAACGATAACTATATTTGCGTCCACACCAACAAACGTTAACTATATTTGGGTTCACACCAATGAATGATAACTATATTTGCGTCCACACCAACGAACGATAACTATATTTGTGTCCACACCAACGAACGATAACTATATTTGTGTTCACCAACGAACGTTAACTATATTTGCGTCCACACCAACAAACGATAACTATATTTGCGTCCACATCAACAAACGATAACTATATTTGCGTCCACACCAAAGAACGATAACTATATTTGCGTCCGCACCAACGAACGATAACTATATTTGTGTTCACCAACGAACGTTAACCATATTTGCGTCCACACCAACAAACGATAACTATATTTGCGTCCACATCAACAAACGATAACTATATTTGCATCCACACCAAAGAACGATAACTATATTTGCGTCCACACCAACGAACGATAACTATATTTGTGTTCACCAACGAACGTTAACTATATTTGCGTCCACACCAACAAACGATAACTATATTTGCGTCCACATCAACAAACGATAACTATATTTGCGTTCACACCAATGAACAATAACTATATTTGCGTCCGCACCAACGAACGATAACTATATTTGTGTTCACCAACGAACGTTAACTATATTTGCGTCCACACCAACAAACGATAACTATATTTGCGTCCACATCAACGGACGATAACTATATTTGCGTCCACACCAAAGAACGATAACTATATTTGCATCCACACCAACAAACGATAACTATATTTGCGTTCAGACCAATGAACAATAACTATATTTGCATCCACACCAACGAACGATAACTATATTTGTGTTCACACCAACGAACGATAACTATATTTGCGTCCACACCAACGAACGATAACTATATTTGCGTCCACACCAACAAACGATAACTATATTTGCGTCCACACCAACGAACGTTCACTATATTTGCGTCCACACCAACAAACGTTAACTATATTTGCGTCCACACCAAAGAACGATAACTATATTTGCGTTCACCAACGAACGTTAAATATATTTGCGTCCACACCAACAAACGATAACTATATTTGCGTCCACACCAACGAACGATTACTATATTTGCGTCCACACCAACAAACGTTAACTACATTTGCGTTCACACCAACGAACGATAACTATATTTGCGTCCACACCAACAAACGTTAACTATATTTGCGTTCACACCAACGAACGATAACTATATTTGCTTTCACCAACGAACGTTAACTATATTTGCGTCCACACCAACAAACGTTAACTATATTTGCGTTCACACCAACGAACGATAACTATATTTGCGTTCACCAACGAACGTTAACTATATTTGCGTCCACACCAACGAACTTTAACTATATTTGCGTCCACACCAACAAATGTTAACTATATTTGCGTCCACACCAAAGAACGATAACTATATTTGCGTTCACCAACGAACGTTAACTATATTTGCGTCCACACCAACAAACGATAACTATATTTGCTTCCACACCAACAAACGTTAACTATATTTGCGTCCACACCAAAGAACGATAACTATATTTGCGTTCACCAACGAACGTTAACTATATTTGCGTCCACACCAACAAACGTTAACTATATTTGCGTTCACACCAACGAACGATAACTTTATTTGCGTTCACCAACGAACGATAACTATATTTGCGTCCACACCAACAAACCATAACTATATTTGCGTCCACACCAACGAACTTTAACTATATTTGCGTCCACACCAACAAACGTCTCGGTTTATGACTATAACCCTTGTTCCCTGAGAAGGGAACGAGACACTGCGTCGTAAGATCGACACTTTGGGGACGCTCCCTAAGCGTGCGCCTCTGAAGTAAGAATGAAACTAATCCAATCCTGATTGGTGTTGCGTCGTGACGTAACATGTGACGGCATAACCGGATGCATAAAAGTGACGCTGACACAAACACATATCAGCTCCGCGATGAAGCAAGACGCTCTCAGGCCTCGAGGGGCGTGGCAGGACGACGCAGTGTCTCGTTCCCTTCTCAGGGAACAAGGGTTATAGTCATAACCCGAGACGTTCCCTTTCGAGGGAACTCGAACTGCGTCGTAAGATCGACACTTTGGGGAACGAATGCCCACTAGGCCACGCACCGAAGACAGGCCTGCCCCGGAGTGAAACTGATTCAGGCACTCAGCTAGGACGAGAGCACATGTGTGCCAGGCGTACTAGGGAGGTGCAGACTATAGAACCTAACAAAAGTGTATGGGGTAGCCCAACCGGCTGCCTCACAGATCTCCTTGATGGGAACACCCGAAAGGAGGGCCCTAGAGGACGCCATGCCTCTAGTAGAATGAGCCCTAACTGCCAAAGGTGAAGGCAAATTGTGCACCTTGTAGGCCTACTTATGGTTTGTATAGCCGGGAGCCCCTAATAGGTGATCCAAAACACACTACAGTAGGTCCGACCTCCTCCAAGAAGAGGACCTCTCAAGGTAATACTCGGAACTCTGACTGGCAGAGCAAGGAACCTCTCCTTTTCTGCCGACACATGAGGTGGAGGATGAAATACTTGCAGGACCATGGACCTAGCCATGATAAATTGCACTTAAGGCACATAGCTGGGTCTCGGATGCAGGATGGCCTTAACTCCGCCGGGGGCACACCCCAAGCAAGCTGGCGATAATGCCAGGGCTTGGAGATCTCCCAGTCTCTTTAAAGAAATAGCTAAGAGAAAGGCTATCTTGAACGTGAGGTCCTAGGCGAAGCCGACTGGAGGTATTCGAAGGGAGCCAGGGATAGCCCTTCGAGAACCACCGCCAGGTCCCAGGAAGGAATCCTGGACCTGACTGTCGGTCTCATCCTCCAATACCATGGAGATATAGTATGACCAGTTGGTGCCTCCCCAAAGGCCCAACATTTAGTGGTGCATGGAACGCCGCAATGGCAGCCACGTACACCCTACGTGTGGATGGGGAGAGATTCGCAGAGAAACGATCTTGAAGAAACTCCAGAACTGAAGCCATTGGGCAGTTAACTGGGCCTAACTCAAGTTCTCTACACCAAGTAGAAACATATTCCACTTGACGCCATATAATCTCCTAGTAGACGGAGCCCTGGAGATAAGTATGGTTTCGACCACCCCAGATGATAGACCAGAATCTAGGTACTGAGCCCCCTCAGAGGCCAGACCCACAATTTCCACAGCTCTGGATGAGGATGGAATATAGTGCCCTCCGCCTGAGACAACAGACCCCTCCTCAGAGGAATCTGCCATGGCGGAGCTATCAGGAGTGAAATTAAGTCTGAAAACCATACTCGGGCCGGCCAAAACAGGGCTATCAGAAGAAGACTGATGCCCTCCTGACGGACCCTCTCCATTACTCCCGGGAGCAGAGTGATCAGGGGAAAAAGCGTACAGGCGAAGCCTTGGCCAGGCCTGTACCATGGCATCCAACCCCAGCGGGGCTGGATGAGTGAGGGAGAACACCAAAGTGGACAGTGGGAAGGACGTCCCTCGAGACGCAAACCGATCCACTTCCTCTGGTCCAAACCTCTGCCATATGAACTCCACCACCTCTGGATGGAGTCTCCATTCCCCGGGCCTCAGCCCCTGCCTCGACAGGATGTCTGCTCCCTGATTCAGAACCCCCGGGACATATATTGCTCTGATAGATAATATTTTCCCTTGGGACCATAAAAAGATCTGATGCGCCAATCTGAATAGAGGGCGCGATCTGAGTGTCCTTTGTCGGTTTAGACAAGCTACCACTGAGACATGGTAACCTTTGATGTCTGTGAGGAAGCTCCTCAGAGCCCTGAACACAGCCAACATCTCTAGGCAATTTATATGCCAAGAATGATGATGGTCCTGCCACAGACCCCTGGCAAAGCGGCCGTCCGAGACCGCGCCCCAGCCAGCGAGGGAAGCGTCTGTCGAAACAGTTTCCCGGCGACATGACGCCCCTAACACTGGCCCTTGGGACAAGAACCAAGGTTTCTTCCATATTAATAGGGAACGAAGGCATCTGCGCGTAACCTTTATTATACGGAACGGATTCCCCTTGGGGAAAAAACCCTTGGCTTTGAGCCACCACTGAAGGGGCCTCATGTGAAACAGGCCTAAAAGAATTATGTTGGATGCCGCTGTTATGAGGCCCAGCAGTCTTTGAAATTGCTTACAGTGATGGCCTGGCCTAGCTTTATCCCGGACACCATGGCCAGGATGGATTCGATACGAGCGGGAGACATACGTGCCCGCATTGTAACCGAATTCTATACCACGCCCAGAAGAGTAGTCTTCTGAGCTGGGTCCAACACATTTTTCTTAGTGTTGAGCCTCAACCCCCGGTTCTGAATGTGGCCAAGGACGACATCTCGATGCCGAACTGCCATTCCTCGAGACTGGGCCAATAAGAGGTTTTCGTGACCATAACTGATGCTCGTTTTTTTTTTTTTTTTTTTTTTTTTTTTTGAGGAAAAACGACGCAGAGTGCGTTCGCTGGAAAATGATGCGGCCCGAAGCGTCATAGACGGCGGGCAATACACATCGTTTCCGGGCCCCGCTGCAAGAACCACATCGGTTGCCCTGCAACTGAGTGGACAGCCCCAACTTTTAGATCTACCATGCCAAACCAGTCCTCGGATCTGATTTGGTTTCCGATAATGGAAATTGTAAGCATTTTGAACCTGGATCTCCTCAAAGAACAAGTCAATAGCCTTAGATCTAAAATTGGCCTCAGTCCACCATCCTTCTTTGGAACTATAAAGTACCGGCTGTAAAACCCGGACTCCCTGTCTGGTAGGGGAACACATTCTATGGCCCCTTAATTCCAGTAGAGTCTGTACCTCTTGTTCCATAACCCGATTCTGTTCTGGAACCACTGCAGTCGGTACCACCCCAGCAAACAAGGGAGATCGGTGACCGAACTGCAATCTGTACCCATTATAATATTTTATAATATACAGGACCCATATAGATATATTCGGAAGGCATTGCCATTCTTCTACAAAATCTACTAAGGGAACCAGCCCCTCGAGACTGGCCTCGGGTATTTTTCGAGCACTATTCTCGACTTCCTGAAGCGGAGGACCGGCAGAAAAAAAGTCGATACAGATTTTGTGACCATAGTCGGTGCCCTGTTGCAAGCTTTTGGGGTGAACGCCAAGGTGTGCGTTCGCTGGAAATCGATGTGGCCCGAAGCGTCAAAGACAGCGGGACAACATCTTCTTCCCCGAGGGCACCTGCTGCTAGAACAACCTCGATTGTTCCACAGCGGGGGGGCAGCCCTCAGAGGTCCTACACTACCATTAGGACCTCTTTCCCGAAGCCGCCTTCGCCTGAAGGACGGCCCTCAGGTCACCCTTCAGGCTGGAGGACTTCGGTTGAGAGTGCTTGCTCTGTTGCCAAACTCCCGCAGGAGGGGCTCTAGAGGCAACACTCTCTTTTTTTTTTTTTTTTGCTTCCTGAAACCTGTCAACGACTGTAGTGACAGCGTTGGAAAACAGGCCAGAAGGAGATAGCGGAGCGCCAACAGGAAATATTTTCCTCACTTAGATCTTTAAGAAGATCGGCCTGGTACGCCTGCAAAATCGTCATAGAGTGCAGGCACGCACCAGCCTGACCTTTCCTTTTCTAAATATTTTACCAAAGGAACCAGGCTCTCGAGCCTGGCTTCGGGTATTAATCGGGATTCGTTCTCGACCCCCTGAAGCGGGTTTCCGGCAGGGCTGGACCGAAAACGATTCTCGATTGGCGAACGCGAATGCTGCCTGGCCGCAAGCCTGTGGGGCGGACAGTGCAGCCTGCGTTCGCTGGAAACCGATGTGTCTCGAAACGTTTTTAACGGCGAAAGAGCAACATCGATTCCCTGCACCATATAAGCCCAGCCAACCAGTGCAGAGGTGTCCCTGCACGGTTTGTTGGGCAGCGCCGGGGCTTAAAGCGAAGATGCCGGATCAGGAGAAAGATAGCTCGCTAAAGGTTCCTCCATCTGCGGCATCTTGCCATAACCCGACTCTCTCGCACCCACCACATTCGAATAAACATAATGAATGTGGTGAGATACGTAAAAAGTGGGGTTTTTCCCAGGATCTACACATAAATAAAAATTTTATAAAGATCTGGGAAAAACAGTAAGCCCCGCCTCTGAGGTTGTGAACGGTGCAGCAGGAATCTCTCGTCTAGTTCATTTTGACAGGGATCATCCTGCTTATTTTGTGGCCAGCTGATATATTTTATATATATATATTTATTTATTTATTTAGTCTGGCCACAGCACGCATCACAACCTCCACGAGCTCTACATAAGCAGAAACATAAGCCGGCGAGTGTGACTCATGTTGCTCGTTCCCGATGCTGAGCACATCTACTTCCTTATAAACAGATAGCTCGAGCACCGGGCACTCGTCACGGGCAGAAGAAGCCGCATCGCGGGCTTCTGCGTCGTGAACGAGTGTCATAGAATCTGCGGATGATGAACGAAAAGGTGCCTCAGCAGTCTCGTTCTCATCCGCGAGATCCTTCTGCGATCTCCACGATCTAAGCCGTCGCGCCGCCTCAACGGACGCGGGACCCGAATCGCGGGGATCGCGAGCCTGGCCATCATCAGGAAATAATATAACCAAGCGGGAGCGCAGCACTCTAATAGGAAGTGCTTCACAGTGTTCACAGGCAGCCCTCTCGAGAGCTGACTGTGAGTGCTGCGCCCCTAAACAATACACACACACACAGCTGATGCGTGTCCCCACCCGTGGCACATATATATATATAATCTTGGGCAGGGGTGCACACACTTAGTGTATTGTTCACTCGCCATATATATAGAGCTTTGCACAGACAAACAACACCAAATAAGACAGACAGTTTCACAGAGAGCGCTTGCTGAAAAGCGAAAGCTGATATGTGTTTGTGTCAGCGTCACTTTTATGCATCCGGTTATGCCGTCACATGTTACGTCACGACGCAACACCAATCAGGATTGGATTAGTTTCATTCTTACTTCAGAGGCGCACGCTTAGGGAGCGTCCCCAAAGTGTCGATCTTACGACGCAGTTCGAGTTCCCTCAAAAGGGAACGATAATTATATTTGCGTCCACACCAACAAACGATAACTATATTTGCGTTCACCAACGAACGTTAACTATATTTGTGTCCACACCAACGAACTCTAACTATATTTGCGTCCACACCAACGAACGATAACTATATTTGCGTCCACACCAAAGAACGATAACTATATTTGCGTTCACCAACGAACGTTAACTATATTTGCGTCCACACCAAAGAACGATAACTATATTTGCGTCCACACCAACGAACGTTAACTATATTTGCGTCCACACCAAAGAACGATAACTATATTTGCGTTCACCAACGAACGTTAACTATATTTGCGTCCACACCAAAGAACGATAACTATATTTGCGTCCACACCAACGAACTTTAACTATATTTGCGTCCACACCAACGAACGATAAGTATATTTGCGTCCACATCATTTATATATCAATCTCAAGCAATCCCCCTCATGACATTATGCCATTGAGTGTTAAAACGCGAAAGGCGAAGCTTGAATTAACGGGTATGTCCCTCTTTGGCTAATGTACTTTCAAGATGGAGGGGCAACATGGCGACCGACATTAGAACCCCTTACCCGTATGTATTTTCAATGGCATATTATACGCTCACGAGAATACTTTATTACTTGAACGAAGTAAATATACATTAATGAGCACATGTATTTTTGAAAGAACTAAGTGTTTTTAGCTAAGAATAAACTAAAAAAGTTACACAGTGTAGCTTTAAAAACATTCAAACTCCTTTTGTGGCCCATAATCGAGAGAAGGGCATACGGCATTATTACAACACCAGGGTGAGTAAATGCAAGTTAATTTTGAATTATCCCATGAACTAAACCAAACTGAAATTTTAAGCTGAAGCACTAGGCTATAACTATTAACTGGAATTAAATAAAAACTGAAACCGAAATTAAAATAAATTAAACCTAAATAGCAATATTTAAAAAAGACAGAAAATTAATAAAATGACAAAAGCACAAAACGGAATGAGTAAAAATGAAACTAAATTAACATAACTAAAAATATATATAAAGGTACTTCAAAATATTAAACTAAAATGACTCTGCTGCGTCACAGTGTTAACTAAAACAAAAACCATTAAAACATTTGTTAATTTAAATAACTGAAAAACAATTTTTTTTAACTAAAAATGAGCTCAAATCAAATTAATGTAGTTTATGTACTAAAATAAATGGAAACTATAGACATGAATACAAAAATAACATTAATCATGGAAACAAATAGTAGGTGTCAGATTTACTGACAGCTAGCGTCAGCGCAAACCCTCTTTTGGAGTTAAAAAACTACTAAAGACAGGGAATTCCGGATTCACTAAAGACAGGGAAATATGAGCGCTGGAAAGGCATGGATAGGCTTATATTTGCGGCTGATATTATTGCATATGCATTTGTAGGAGTTTCCCTTTCAGACGCAGGATTTATGGGAGGAGAGTCTTTAAATGAATCATATAAGGTGATTTACTATAGTTAGCGCTTGTCAATTTACTGGTGTTTGCACCATTATTTAACGCCTCGAACAAACACGTCTTCTAACTAATCTACCTGGTAGATTGCATTGGTCATTATGGAGATGATCTGACTGCGTTTGTGTTCATTCATCTGCGTGTCGTCAGTAGATCAGAAGCAGAACTTTCCAATCCCATCAGCCCTGTTCTGGAATTGCCCTCTCACGCTAATTTGCCCTGTTTTGTAAAAACTTGAAATAAATTTTTAAAAAAATAAAATAAAACATAGAAAGCTATACTGTTCTGCAGTGTGTGAATGGTGTTGTTTCGGAGAGTGTTAATGATGATTGTGTCCCTCAGGCGCCATGCAGACCCCCGAGGCCGGCGCTGACTCCTCGTCCAACACACTCCAGACCAGCGTACCTGTGCAGCCTGCAGTCAGCGGCCAGCAGGGGGCGCCTCAGCAGGTGACACGCTCACACACACACACACACACACCTTACACTCCAGACCAGCGTACCTGTGCAGCCTGCAGTCAGCGGCCAGCAGGGGGCGCCTCAGCAGGTGACACGCTCACACACACACACACACACACACACCTTACACTCCAGACCAGCGTACCTGTGCAGCCTGCAGTCAGCGGCCAGCAGGGGGCGCCTCAGCAGGTGACACGCTCACACACACACACACACACACACACACACACACACACACACACACACACACACTCCAGACCAGCGTACCTGTGCAGCCTACAGTCAGCGGCCAGCAGGGGGCGCCTCAGCAGGTGACACGCTCACACACACACACACACACACACACACACACACACACACTCCAGACCAGCGTACCTGTGCAGTCAGCGGCCAGCAGGGGGCGCCTCAGCAGGTGACACGCTCACACACACACACACACACACACACACACACACACACACACTCCAGACCAGCGTACCTGTGCAGCCTACAGTCAGCGGCCAGCAGGGGGCGCCTCAGCAGGTGACACGCTCACACACACACACACACACACACACACACACACACACACTCCAGACCAGCGTACCTGTGCAGTCAGCGGCCAGCAGGGGGCGCCTCAGCAGGTGACACGCTCACACACACACACACACACACAAACACACACACCTTACACTCCAGACCAGCGTACCTGTGAAGCCTGCAGTCAGCGGCCAGCAGGGGGCGCCTCAGCAGGTGACACGCTCACACACACACACACACAAACACACACACCTTACACTCCAGACCAGCGTACCTGTGCAGCCTGCAGTCAGCGGCCAGCAGGGGGCGCCTCAGCAGGTGACACGCTCACACACACACACACACACACACAAACACACACACCTTACACTCCAGACCAGCGTACCTGTGCAGCCTGCAGTCAGCGGCCAGCAGGGGGCGCCTCAGCAGGTGACACGCTCACACACACACACACACACACACAAACACACACACCTTACACTCCAGACCAGCGTACCTGTGCAGCCTGCAGTCAGCGGCCAGCAGGGGGCGCCTCAGCAGGTGACACGCTCACACACACACACACACACACACACACACACAAACACCTTACACTCCAGACCAGCGTACCTGTGCAGCCTGCAGTCAGCGGCCAGCAGGGGGCGCCTCAGCAGGTGATATACACACACACACACACACACCTTACACTCCAGACCAGCGTACCTGTGCAGCCTGCAGTCAGCGGCCAGCAGGGGGCGCCTCAGCAGGTGACACGCTCACACACACACACACACACACACACACAAACACACACACCTTACACTCCAGACCAGCGTACCTGTGCAGCCTGCAGTCAGCGGCCAGCAGGGGGCGCCTCAGCAGGTGACACGCTCACACACACACACACACACACACACACACACCTTACACTCCAGACCAGCGTACCTGTGCAGCCTGCAGTCAGCGGCCAGCAGGGGGCGCCTCAGCAGGTGACACGCTCACACACACACACACACACACACACACACACACCTTACACTCCAGACCAGCGTACCTGTGCAGCCTACAGTCAGCGGCCAGCAGGGGGCGCCTCAGCAGGTGACACGCTCACACACACACACACACACACACACACACACACACACACACACACACACACACACACACACACACACACTGTATAGTAGTAAGAAGTGGTTTCAAAAGCAAATATGGTTACACTATTTCGATAGTCCACTTTATAGAATGATAGACATTCTAATAACTGTAACTTTGTAACTACCACATGAACTCATTAATTTGCAACTACACATTCTCAACTAACTTGTTAGAGTATTATTTGACTGTTCAATTCTTGTATGAGTTTGACTTTTTTTAATGATTCATTTCATTTAAATCAGTCTAACGAATGACTCGCTTGGCTAAATTCTATTAGAAAATAAAAATGCATTTTTTTTGTCAGCTATTCTTCTGACAGTTTATGGACTCTTTCACGACTGTGGCATGTTTCAACAGTTAATAACATTGTAAGACTAGTAATGTTTTTAAGATTTTATGTACATTTATAGGGTCAGGGGTTTGGGTTTTTGTGTTCTTATACATTAAGATGCAGCAAACTCTTGCTTCTAATAATGCTGAGATCAAACTTGACATCTTTCTTCTGACTATCGTAATCGATGTCCATATTTTCCTCTTTTGGAAAGTCATAGAAATGCTATAATGTATTTTTTTTCCCTTTTGCACTATAACATTTTCTCTAACAACTTCTGCTTCTGCGACGCATGGATGTGAAAGGGTCCATGACTGAGCTGCTACTGAACACACTTATTTCTGTATTCCTGAGTGTTTATTGATGGTGTGTTTCAGGCGCAGACTGTTCAACAGGTCCAGCATGTGTATCAAGCACAGGTGCAGTACGTCCAGGAGGAAAACAACAGCGTTTACACCAACGGAACCATGTGAGTGTTTCATCTCACACAAACGTTCTCCCATAGCATTTTCAACATGTGCTTTAAAGGGATAGTGCACCTAAATATCTAAATTCTGTCATAATTTACTCGCCCTCATGTCATTCAAAACCTGTATGCACTTCTTTCTTCTGTAAATCACAAAAGATGATATTTCAAAAAAAGTGTTTCA